>NC_056745.1:1467547600-1467847600 GCF_019279795.1 Protopterus annectens | reverse complement strand
CTTGCTCGCTAAAGCAATTATATAAGTCAACACTAAAAAATTAAAAGCACTACACCCTCACAAACTCCCCTTGAGTACCTTGTTCCCCATTGGCCCTTTTTTCAATTATAAAGGAATTCCCAGTACTATTCTAGCATGTCCAAAAGTCAGTTGTCAATCTCCTCTCTGGTCCAGCTGGTGAATCTGGGAATCTTGAGGCAATGTTACAACTGCCTCATGTACACAGACAACCCTCTCCTCCTCCCAACAAATTCCAACACATGTGACAGATGCAACCATATAGCCAAACTGGAGGCTAAGTTCTCTCAACTCAGTACTGGCGTAACCAGTCAGGAGGAGAAGGAAACCACACTCACTACAATTCCAGTCTCACATAGACCTACCACGACAGCAAACCAAACACATAAGCACACAAAAACATACTCAGAGGCTCTAAATAAAAATCTGCCTAAGCAACAGAGACCTCCAAAGCAGACACCCAAGCAACCGCTACCCCAAAACAAAACACGTGCAACACATAGCTCACAAAGCCAGTGTGCCGAACAGTCACAGCCCTTAAGGCTAAACAACACACCTGATACACTTGTAATAGGTGACTCTGTCATCAGGCACACTGACGTCCCGCTCACCAGGCTGAATAAGGAGAAGGTCACGGTGAGCTGCCTGTCGGGCGCTAGGATCTGCCACATAACAGAAGCACTCAGGTCACTCCAAGGCAAGTACAAATATGACTCAGTCATTGTCCATGCTGGTGTGAATGACCTGAGACATACCTCCCTGGACTACATGAAAAGAGACATAGAGGAGCTCTCTGAGCATGTAGCCCAGGCCAGTATGACCCTGACCTTGAGTAGCATCTTACCCTCACCAAGAATGATGCCACAATATGAAGACAAGATGATCAATTTCAACAATTGGCTTAAGTATTGGTGTCATTCAAAGGGGATCCAATGCCTGTCAGCCTGGGATGACATGCTCAACAAGCCACGATGCTTCACTAGGGACGGCTTGCACCTGTCACCCCTGGGCTTTCAGATATTGGCAAAGGCTCTTGCCACCCCCATAATGCCTTTTTTAGGCAAGGCTCAAAAGACAAACCCACCTCCATAGGTATCACAAGGGATAAGAAACTATGACTAATGCTACTCAATGCCAGAAGTCTAAACCTCAAGATGCACGCACTCGAAACTCTCCTTAGCATGGAGAACATCAATATCTGTGCAGTAACCGACCCCAGCCCCTGCCCAGAAAACCACAGTGAAAAACTTCTCTAAAGCAAATTTCACACTCCTCGAAACTGAGGTGGAATCCTTCAAAGCCCCCGGGCCTGTGGAAAATACGGCCCAGACTGCAGAATCCTTTATAAACGCATTCTATGAACACCTTCAGGAATGCATGGATCACACAATCCCAAACAAAACCAAGACCCAATCCTCCAAAGGCAGGCGTCCTGTCTGGTGGACCCCAGCCATAAACAAACAATACAATAGAAGGAGGAAGCTACTACATGATAGAGCAAAATCCCAAAAAGGGAAGGCATCTCTGATCAGTATTAGCAAAAAACTACGGGCACTCATAAAATCATCTAAGGCCAGCTTTGAGAGAAAAATTGCACAGGACACTAAGGATAATCACAAGGCTTTCTTTAGTTATGTTAGAATCCTGGGTGGGAATTCCCAGATATGCTCAGAATTAGTCCAAAATGACAAAAAATACACCAAACCCACAGACATTGCCAACATCCTAGCTGACAGGTTCAGCGCAAACTTCTCCCCCCCTTCCCCACCACAAGGGCAAATATCTATCCCAGCAGAGTGCTGCCCCCCTGACATCTCAGATGCTCAGGTAAGAGCCGCCCTCTCCAAAGCAAAAAACACAACCTCAATGGGACCAGACGGTGTCCCGGGCTGCATCCTACATGAACTCCAAGAAGAACTAAATCCAAACATAAAACTATTGCTCAGTCTCAGCCTTACTACAGGATATGTACCCATAGAGTGGTGTACAGCAACAGTGGTCCCTCTCCACAAAGGTGGTACCTCAACGGATCCTGGAAGCTATCGCCCCATAAGCCTGACTAGCTTGGTCTGCAAAGCTATGGAAAGGATCATCATGGACCTCATAAATAAAGATATTGGTGACCTACAGACACTGGATCCTATCCAGTTCGGCTTTGTTAAGGGCAGATCCTGCCTCTTAAACCTGGTTGATTTCTTTGAAACAGTCACCAAGGCCATTGACGAGGGGAAGGTGGTCCACACAGCCTACCTGGACCTTGCAAAAGCCTTCGATACAATACCCCACTCTGGCATTATAGATAAGCTCACCAGCTTAAACATAAACCCCTATGTCACTAGATGGGTTGCAAACTGGCTCAAGGACAGAACCCACATGGTTAGAATTGCTGGAGCCATGTCAGACTCCAAACCAGTTACAAGTGGCGTCCCACAAGGCTCAGTCCTGGGACCTCTCTTGTTCGGTATATATTTCTTGGAGGTACAGGCCAACACGAAAGGACTGTGGCTGACCAGGTTCACAGATGACTGCAAACTGGGCACCATAATCAACTCTCCAGCCGACACAAGCATCCTACAAAAGGGCCTCATAGAAACAGACAACTGGTGCCAGATCCATGGCCTCAAGCTAAACGCCAAAAAGTGTATAGTCATCCCCTTCGGCAAAAACAAAGTGCCCACAAATTACCACATAAATGGTAATTCATTAAGTAAGAAAGAAGTAATTAGGGACCTGGGGACCCAAGTTGATAGCAATCTCTCATTCAACAACCACGTGGCCAAAGTGGTTAGAAAATCATTTTATATAGCCCACCTAATCATGAAGGGATTCACATCTAGATCAGGGGAGGTCATCGTGTCTCTTTACTCATCCCTCATCAGGCCCATAACTGAGTACAATGCCCCTTTTGGGATGCACCTTACCAGACACCTGCAGCAACTGGAAAGACCCCAAATGTACCTCACCAAGAGGATCAAAGGGCTCAAACAGATACCATATGCTGCCCGGTTAAAGAAACTCCAGCTCTACTCAGTGGCATACCGCCTGCTCAGAGGCGATCTGTGCCTGACGTATAAAGCCATGTCCAACCCAGAATTAATGGACATGCTGCACCTCAGAAAATCCAAATCCCATCAAGCTACGTGCTTGAGAGACTTGAACCTCAGCACTGAAATAAATAGGACTTGCTGGAGGGACAGATTCATAACCCAGAGGCTCCTTTCACTCTGGAATAAAATCCCAGTCCAGGTTAGGCAGAGTCCCTCATTGACTCTCTACAAGAGGAATCTTGATGAGTGGATGGGAGATCGTAGATTTACTCCGGGTATCACTTCTGTGTCACTGTTAGACAGATGCACAGTATACTAACCTCGAAAAAGGGCATAGCAAAATTCATTTTAAAATGGTGGCGAAAGCCGAACACACTCTGGCTAGGCTTGTAAATGCCCTAGGGCAGATAGCCTAGTATGAACCTATGAACCTAAGAGGCAATCCCTCAAATGACCTTATTGAACTAAGGGAACTCAAGTGGCAGACTAGGTTAAATGCCTATACATATCCTGATTTAAGTGTCCATTTCAAGTGTTCTAAAACTGTCTTCCTACATATTATGACATATTATGATATATATTTTCATTGCAAGGAGAATTTGTTTTTATGACAGTACTTTTCCCTTTTATTTTTTTTATTAGGGTTTTGATATGGTAATATATATTAATGTAGGTTGCTTGTTGATTGGATGCCTTAGTCATGTGTTTGTTTTTGGAGGGATATTTAAACAAAGGGTAGTTACCATGAATTTGTTTCTGAAGAAGTCTGTGATACACTCTGACGAAAGCTCCAAAACAATGTTTGTCTTCTATATGTTCCAGTGACAATTTGTTTCCAGTCTGTGTTTTATTTGTTGGTGACAATACCAGAGTGATGTGGTACATCAACATGCAAGTGGGGAGCCAGGTCATACCCCCTTTGCAGTTTAGCCATGTTAGTTTGCAATATAGCTTCACAGCACAATCTCACTCTGCAGGCATCCTACATTCTGTCAGAGAAAAACTGTGTGGCAGGCAAGCTGAGCAGGACGAGGGCAAACTTTCACAAATGGAAACTAGATCAAGGGGTCTTCCAAGATTTAATCATCTATGGGGAGTTCAAGTAAACCTCTGCCTTCTCTCTGAACGATCAACTGGCACAATTATATTCCAGAACTCTCTGTAAGAAGACTTGGAAGACAGAGGCCATTTCTTTTCATTGGACATGAATGTTCCTGTATGCCTTCACACCCTTTCCACAAATATCCAAGGTATTTCTGAAGATTCAGAAGAAATCCCGAGATAATTGTGGTGACTCTCTTCTGCCCAGGCAACTGTGGTTCTCCCTTCTTTTGGAAATGGCCAGGGGCAATTACCACAAGCTTCCTCACACAATGGATCTACTCATTCAAGAACAGGGGTGTTTGGTACTCCCTGATGTCAGTCATCTTCAGTTGACTACCTGGATGACAGGGTCTTAATTCCTTTTAGGCACCCATTCTCCAAGGATGTGCAGCAGCTTCTAATAGTAGCAAGAGAGCCTGGTACTAGAAAATCATATATTAGCAAATGAAAAGGTTTTCTAGTTGGTGCCAACAACATAACCAGCACCCATCCAGGGCTAGTTGTTCTCTGGTTTTGCAATATTTGTGTGAATTACTATAGTATGACCTTACTTATTATTAGGATCATAGGTTTATAGGCGTGTACTAGGCTAATGGCCCTGGAGCCTTTATAAGCCTAGCCCATATGATTACCCTGGCATCTTGCCACCCGACCTTAGTTCCCAGTGCCTCTGTCGAGTAGAGCAACTGGAGTGATCCCTGGGGTGAATTTTCCTATTTCCCATCCACTCATCAAGATTTCTCTTGAAGGGGGCCAGTGAGGTGCTACACTTGACATGTATGGGAAGTCTATTCCATAGCATGGGCAGTCTGAGTTATGAACTTGTCCCTCCAGCTTGTTCTGTTGATTGTGGTAATGAGGTTGAAGTCTCTGGAGCATGTAGTGCAGAGGGATTGGGATTTCTTTAGATGTAGCATTTCTAACAGAGTTGGGTCATACATGGCTTTGTAAGTCAAGCAGAGATCGCCTCTAAGTAAGCGATATGAGACAGAGAATAGTTGGAGATTTTTGAGTCTGTCCATATAGGACAAGTGTTTAAGGCCTAGGATCCTCTTTGTGAGGTACTTTTATGGCCTCTCCAGTTGTTGCAGGTGTCTAGTAAGATACATGCCAAATGGGGCATTGTACTCTATGATTGGCCTAATGAAGGAAGAGTAGAGGGAGACAATGACCTCTTTCTTCCTGGATGCAAAACCCTTGGTAATAAGATGTGCCACATAGAAAGACTTTCTGACCACAGTGGCAATGTGGTGGTCAAAAGAGAGATTGCTGTCAATCTGTGTTCCCAGATCTCTTATGACACCTTCTGTGTTCAGTGGACTACCATCAATGTAATTTATGGGAACTGGGTTTTTCCCAAAGGGGGCGATGACACATTTTTTGGCATTGAGCTTAAGGCAATGGTTCTGACACCAGTCAGTCTCAGTGAGGCCTTTCTGTAGGATGTCAACATCATTTGGGGAGTTAATTATGGCTCCCAACTTGCAATTGTCTGTGAACTTTGTCAGCCAGAGTCCCTTCGTGTTGGCCTGGACTTCAGAGAAGTAGATATCAAACAGGAGAGGATCCAGGACAGAACCCTGCGGGACTCCACTTGTGACTGGTCGGCAGTCTGACTTGGAGTCAGCTACTTTCACACTGTGGGTTCTATCTGTGAGCCAGTTTGCACCCCACCTAATGATATAGGGGTTGATGCCTAGCTTAGTGAGTTTTTCTATGATTCCAGATTGGGGAATGCTATCAAAGGCCTTGGCCAGATCAAGGTAGGCTGTATGAACCACCTTGCCTTCATCCACACCTTTGGTGACTGACTCAAAGAAGTCGACCAGGTTGAGCAGGCATGATCTACCCTTCACAAAACCAAACTGTGTGAGATTCAGAGTTTGGGGATTCCCTATGCCCTTGTTTATTAGGTCCATGATGATGCGTGCCATACCTTTGCATATCAGACTTGTCAGGCCAATGGGGCGATAGTTCCCAGGGTCTGTAGTTGCTTCTCCTTTGTGGAGAGGGATGACTGTAGCAGTGCACCATTCAGTAGAGACAAAGCCTGAGGTGAGGCTGTGATTGAATGGGGCACACCGGTGAGGTGCCAGTTCACTCTGTAGTTCATGTAGAACACAAACAGGGATATTGTCATGTCCCATAGAAGCTGTATTCTTGGCCTTGGACAGTGCTGTTTTAACCTGTGCAGCAGTAATACTGGGTGCCTGGCAATCTACTGGTATTGTGATTGGTCCTTTGGGGTGGAGGGGTAAAGTTGACACTGAATCTGTCGGCCAGTATATTGCCAATATCTGTTGGCTCGGTATACAAGGTGCCATTGTGCAACAGCTCTGAGCAAATCTGGGTATTGCAGTGGAGATTCTTTACATAATTATAGAAGGCCTTGCAGTTGTCTTTACTATCTGCTGCAATTCTGTTTTCATAACTAGCTTTAGAGGATTTGATGAGAGATCTCAGTGTTTTGTTGAGGCTGATTAGGGAGTTTTTCCAGTCTTGGGACTTCACCTTATTTTGCATCAGTTTCATCCTCCTGTTGTAGAGTTTGTTTATGGCAGGGGACCACCAGATTGGCTTCCTTTTTCTGGAGGAGAGCATCTTGGTTCTATTGGGTATGGCGAGATCCATGCATTTGTGTACATGTTCATACAAGGCATTAGTGTATGATTCGGCAGTCATACAGCTGTTCTCCAATTGCATGGGTGCCATGAAGTTAGCCACCTCTGTTTTTAGGAGCCCAAAGTTAGCTTTGGAGAAGTTTTTCATGGTGGTTACCTTTGTGTGGGGTGGGGGGATGTAGATTTCCAAGGTGATTAGTTTGTGGTCAGCTCTAACCAGGGAGGAGTTGACTATTGGTATAGAGCAATGGTCGCCAATGTTAGTAATGACCAGGTCAAGGATGTTGCTTCCTCTAGTGGGGGTAAGAATGAGCTGGTCCAGAGCACTGGAATTAATGAATTCCAGGAAACATTGGGCAAGTGTATTGATACATGGGTAGTTTTCCCAGTTAATGGAGGGGTAGTTGAAGTTGCCCAGTATGAGAGTGTTATGTTGGACCATAATATTCTCCAGGGTGCTTAGGAATGTGGAGTGTGAGTCTTGGATCATGGTTGGGGACATGTAGGAGGCTATGGCCTGAATCTCTGTCTTACCCAATGTTAGCTGCACCTGACGTATCTCTGATACGTTATTGTTGGGCTACCAGTCTGGAGGTGTGCGTATCCTTTATGAATATGGAAATACCACCGCCTTTGGTGCTTCAGTCCAAGTTCTGGGGCCAAAAGGTGTGGAATGAGTTATAGCCTGGTAGTGCAGGGGTGCTTTCTGCTGCCTTGAACCAGGTCTCTTTTACAGCACAAATGTCTGTGTTCTCCATTTTAAGGAGTGCTTCAACCGAGTGCAATTTGAGATTTAGACTTCTAGCATTGAGCAGCATGGCCCTCAGATGGCATTTGTTTGTAGCTGTTACAGTGGTGATTTGGTCTTTGGAACACTGCCTAAAAAAGGCACTACAGGGGTGGCAATAGCCTTGGCCAGTATCTGGAAGCCCAGGGGTGACAGATGCAGGTCATCTCTGGCAAAGCATTGAGGTCTGTCAATCATGTCATCCCAGGCAGACAGATACTGGATCCCCTTAGAATGACATCAGAATCTTTGCAAATTGTTGAAATCAATCATTTTCTGCTTGTACTGTGGTATCATTCTGGGTGATGGTAGGAGGCTGTGCAGAGCTAGGGTCATACCCGCCTGGGCTACATAATGCCAGAGCTCCTCCATGTCTCTTCATGTAGTCCAGGGAGGTATGTTCCACATGTACAATGACAGAGTCATATTTGTACCTGTTGTTGACAGATCTGAGTCCATGCTTTATGTGGTTGATCCTGGCACCTGACTGTTATTTTCTTCTTATTTAACCTAGTGAGTGGGACATCAGTGTGTGCCTCACTATCGAGTCACTTATGGCTAGTGTGTTGGGCATGCTGTTTTGCCTTAGGGGCTTTGGTTGAGTGGCACACTGTTTAGGAGAGTTGTATGTCTCGTGATTTGTGTTGTGGTGGTCGAGTGCGTTTTTGCCTTTGAAGTGTCTGCTTTTTGGGTAGATTTTTATTGAGACCCTCCACGAAGGTGGGTGTGTGGTTTGTGTTTTTATGTGAAGGCAGTACTGGTGTGTGTTCTGGAGACTGTGTGTTCCAAGTGGTGTGGTGCAAGTGTTGACCTTTTCCTCTTGACCAGCTATTCCGGTCTTGGCTGGAGAGTGTGTGGCTTCCAATTTGGGCATATAAGTGCATCTCTCACAAGTCTGAGTGTTAGGAGGTAAGAGGAGTGGGTTGTCAGTGCACATGAAGCAGTTGCCACATTGCCTGAGGATGCCCAAAACAGGAGAAAGCACAGGGAACTGACTTTTAGACATGCCTGGAGGGGTGGGCATTAATAATAAGTACTGGAGCTGTTTCCTTGTAGAATGTTTAGAACTTTTGTGTGCTACAATAATTGCTACAAGAAGTTTGGTAAAGTGCTAGACTAATAAGCTAGTAAAAGTGCAGGAGAGGAGGGAACTAGCAGGTCTTAGGGGAAAATTGAAGAGCAGACCTTTTGGCACCACTCAGAAGCTTAGAAACAGTCCTGGATACAGCAAATCTGTATCTGGACTTCACTAGTTCCAGGAAAGGCAGGAAACATTTTTTTTTTTAATTTAATTTTTTATTTATCGGCCTATTCAGCATGTATGCCCATGGTTCCTCCTCTTTTCAAGGCAGTCACATGTCAAAATGTTCTTGAAAGGGGTTTATGCATTAGAGGCCTCCCAGAAAACCCATACCCCCTCCTTGGGATCTTAGTTTTGTGTTTGAGAAGCTAACAGTTGCTCTATTTGAACCAGCTAACCTGGCTGACTTGAAGTTCTTAACATGGAAAACAGTTTTACTGATTGTTCTGACCTCTGAAAGAAAGTCAACCCTCTCATTTTCTACAGAAATAGGTTTTGAGAACAAATTCCTTTTTAATGTCTGGAGTGGTATTCACTTTAAACAAAAGGTGTCAGAGTTTACTTTAATCCAAACTATCCATCTCCCCTTTTTCTTTCCTGAACCTAAAAATTTGGGAGAAGGGATTTCCACAGGCAAATCTTGTACTATCCTATTGGAACTAAATCTTTCAATTCTCTGGATCAGTTGTTCATTTCTTCTGAAGGTAGGAAGGGGCAACCTGTGTCAAAACACTGTTTCCAAGTGGATGACTAAGGCTATTACCTTATGTTATACTTGCCCTAACAAAACCTATTTCAAGCAGGGTGTAGGCCCACTCTAACAAGGCCTTGGCTTCATCTATGGCTTTTTGGAAAGGGTTGGATTCTCAAAGTACTTGGTCCTTTGAACATACTTTTTCAAAGCACTATATATTTGATTCCTTCTCTAGGACCAGGTCAGATTTTGTAAGGATGATTCTCCTGGACTCTTCTCTTTCCATCTCCCAAATATAGTACGTTAGGGTAATCTAGCCATATAGCTAAGGCTACTACAGAAATGATCAATAGTACAGTTGTGTATGTAAACTTACTGTAGCAGTAGACTTTCAAATAATCACTTCTGCAGTAGCTGCTCCCTCCACCCCACACCACCTTGTGTTTTGGTGTGTGTTTTATGCCAGAGTGCAGACATTTATTTTTTCTTCCAGACTTTGTCATTTCAGGGCTTAGCCTCCCTCTTTCTGTTGGCTGGAAAGCTCTGAAGGGCTTCACACCCAAACTTGTCTTTTAGACAGCTCATCTCAACTGCCTGATATTTTGGGCATGTGGAAGGTGTCCTGAAGTTTTGGAAGCTGGTTGACTGTTTTATCCTTGGCAGGATATAACCCAGTGATCATTCGAACATCTGTTATGGTAAGTTTACTTACACAACTGTACATGTTCTTCGTGTTTCACTGTTGCAGTCATTACATTTGGGTAATCTGCTGGCAGGTTGCCCTCAGTTGGCCTGATTAACAAAGTCTTGGGTCCTGCTTCTGTTGCTGTCCCTTCTTCCATGACGTCAGGTCGTCAGGGGTATAAAAAATGCAGCCGATGCCATTACCTCAGTCTTTCTTGCCGTGCGGTGCCTGAAGCAGAAGCAGTTCACAAGTGCCGGTTGGCCGACTCCTGAAATTTTCGTTTTCGAGTTTCAGAACCGAAGTCTTCAACTAAAAAGGTAAGTACCCCGTTAGGGAAACTTTTTCTTGCTCCTTACCGATGTCAGTCAAAGTTAATAATTGTATTACTTGTGGGAAGCAAATACCTCATAAAGATTTTCATTCGTACTGTATTCCTTGCCTAAGCCCTGACCACGACGTACCTTGTTGTCGGTTTTGTGCTTTATTTAATCAGTGCACCATCTGTCATTGGCATACTTTTGCTTCTAAATATTTCGGTTCTCGGTTTAATTATCCAGAAATGACGTTGGTTAGCAATCCAACTACCGGAATACTGATAAAATGCAAAGAAAAGGACAGAGACAGGCCATTGAGGTCCAAAACTGCTGACGATGCTTCTCCTAAGCCAGTCGCCAGTTCGCCGGTACTCAGTGAGGCGCTTTCGCAGCCCCTGATACCCGCTACTTCTGATTCGCAGGCCGCTACTGAGACCCATTCAGAGTCCGGTATGCCGCGAGATGCTTCACCTATGGAACCTGTGGATGTCTCTACCTTGGATGGGTCCGGAGCCGCTGTGCAGGCACCAGCTTCTGAGGGTGTATTCAGGCCTACAAATTTGTATATTAAACCAACACAACCTTCAATATTAAGGCCGAAACCTTGATCTATGTCTAAAAATAACGACGCCCAGGCTGCATGTTCAGGCCCCTATGCCTAAAAAACAAATGATCAAAACGGCTGAAGATTTAATTCTTTAATCAGGGGTAGTCAACTCCCCCCCCTTCTAAGAGGCCTAGGGCTGAACTTGACTATGAAGCTTCTGATCAGGATTCTGTTTCTTCTGACTCTTCTAATGAACAGGATTTGTCCATACCTACTTATGAGGACTCTGATGCAGAGGATTCCATTCCTTCTGCTTCTCCCCCTGAGGTTTTTTCTTTTGGGGAAACTTTACATACTTTAAGGGAGCATTTCCACTGGGAAAGTCAGGATTTTTCTGAATCCAAAAAGAGGCTTAGGGATTTCCTTCTTCTTCCTCAGCATAGGCCTTTGGCTATACCTCCTGCACTAGACATTGTTGATGATGTGTTTTCGGATTCCAGTATGGCCCCTGATTCTCTGCCTCTGGCCCCTTGTAAGCCAGACAGATACTACAGGGTTCCTGAGTCCCACAAATTCCTTTTCAAAAATCCTGTTGCGGACCCTGAAACCATTTCTCAGGGGCCCAAGGGCATTAAGGCTTCTACTGCTAAAAATCCTACCCCTTCTGATAGAGACTCCAGGGCACTGGATAGATGGGGTAAAAAGGTTTATACTTCTGCAACCTTGGCAATCATGGCTTTAAACTGTCAATTCCATATGCTAAAATATCAGCAGCATAACATGGGACTGCTTAAACAGAAAATGATGTAGATTTCTGACTGTGTGGAAAATAAAGATTTACAGGATTTATTGCATTCAGCTGAACAAGTTGGAAAACATACTTTGCAATGTGGTTTTGATTCTTTGGAGGCCTCTTGCAGGGCTGCTGTTACTGGGTCTGTCTTTAGAAGGCATACTTGGCTTAAGGAGCAATCTCTGCCTGATGATGTTAAAGCAAAAGTGTTAGATGCTCCTTTGCTGCAGGACTGTCTGTTTGGCAATAAGGCTGAAGAAGTTCTAAAAAAGATGGAAGATAAAGATAAATCTATGCAAACTGTGAAAGATTTCTTACAAGTACAACCTCCAAGATTTAATAGACACTGGCCTACTAAGAACTGGTCCTTTCCAGTTCCTTCCAGAGCCACTGAAGCCACATCCAGACATTCCAGAAACACCAGGTTTCAGTCCCAAGGGACTTTCAGAGCTAAGCAATGGGGTGCCTCCTCTTCCAAATCTGGAAACAACAAGACACCTCCCTATGATAAACAGTCTCAATGACTTCCCTTTAGAATTATCAAGCATTTACCTCTTAGCCGCCCCTTTGGGGGGAAAACTGGCACTTCATGCAAAAAAAAAATGGCAACTTATAACCCAGGACAAATGGGTTTTAAATATAGTGTCCCAGGGATAGAGATTTCATTTTCACACGCTGCCAACTCCAAACGGATGACCAGACCTGCCCCCAAATCAGTGGGCAGAGGCTCAGAAACAAGTACTTTCCCTTCTAAACATGGGGGCTATTCAGCTAGTACCAGAAGAGGAAAAGGGACAAGGTTTCTATTCCAGACTTTTCCTGGTATCCAGAAAAGACAAATCATGGCATCCAATTCTGGATCTGTCTACTCTAAACACCTTTCTGGACATTCCAAAATTCAAGATACTGACTCTTCACCAGTTACTTCCTATGTTAGGCAAAGATGCCTGGTTGGCAACTCCAGATCCAAAAGAGGCTTACCTGCATATCCCAATCAGGGAATCTTGCAGAAGATACCTCCGCTTCAAAGCAGGCTACTTGCATTATCAGTTCTCTGCACTGCCCTTTGGCTTATCTACTGCACCCAGGGTCTTTACAAAGTGCCTGGCTCCAGTAATTGCATTTTGCAGCCAAAGAAATATTCAAATATATTCATACCTGGACGATTGTTTAATTCAGGCAGAAAACAAGGCCATTCTTCTAAAACATCTGGCGTTTGTAAAAAGGGTTCTAACTTGTCAAGGGTACACCATAAACGTAAATAAATCCCAACTAGTACCCTCTCAAATATTTACATTCCTGGGTGCAAGCTTAAATACAACTGCCCTGATGGCTTTCCTTACGCCAGAAAAACAAATTCAGTTGGTGACTTACTTCAAACAGGTGGCCACAAAAACCCTGCTATCTACAAGACAAATACTTCCTTGGGGTTCGTGGCCTCCTACATTCTTCTAATTCCATATGCAAGACTGCATATGAGGAAACTTCAGTGGTACTTAAAAAGTTTATGGAGTCAACATTGTCACAGTCTGGAAACAATGATTCCTATTATACCTTGCCTGCAACTAGAGTTCCTATGGTGGGCAGAGGCCTGCCACCAAAACAAGGGACTGCCATTCACACCACCCCCTGCCGCCCAAACCCTAACTACAGATGCATCAGACTATGCATGGGGGACTCATCTGGCAGGGAAGTGCATTCAGGGCAAATGGAGCCTGAATCAAATGTACCTTCATATCAATCAAAAAGAAATGCTAGCTGTACAGAATGCACTGACAGCCTTCAAGGACTACCTTCATCCAGGGCAACTAATGGTAAAGACGGACAACACCACAGTTATGTGGTACATAAACAGTCAGGGGGGGTACACATTCCTACCCCCTCTGCAGACAAGCCATGGTATTGTAGAACACGGCCTTGAGCTATCAAGTACAACTACAAGCTCAATTCCCGCCAGGAAAGCTGAATATTTTGGCAGACAAACTAAGCAGAAATCTCATGGACCCACATGAATGGAAACTGGAACCACAGATTTTCAACATGTTGACACACAAATGGGGGAGCCCAGACATAGATCTCTTTGCCTCACCACAGAACTGCCAGTTGGACAAATTTTGCACAAGAACTCCTCAGAAAAAAGCCTGGAAAGTGGATGCTCTGTCCTTCAGCTGGGAAAACCTATCAGTCTATGCCTTTCCCCCTCTGCCTTTGCTCTCCAAAGTTCTACTAAAAGTCAATGATTTTGCTTGCTCCAGACAGGCCTCGCCAACACTGGCACCCACTCCTACTCAGTCTGTCAAAAATTTTTCCATGGCACCTGCCTCAGGCACCTTCTTTACTGTCTCAGCAGAACAACCAAATTCTGCACCCTCAGCTCCAAACATTGAATCTTGCAGCTTGGCTAATCACTTAAATTCCCCCTTAGCATCCCTCAGCAAACCTGTGATGGATGTCATTTTGGAGGCGAGAAGACCTAGTACTAGAAAATCTTATGCTGACAAGTGGAAAAGATTCTGTGCCTGGAATCAATCTCAAGGGATGACCACAGCAGTGCCCAATTTACCTCAGATTTTGTAATACTTAACTGAGATGCTTCACAAGGGCCCTATCTTTTTCTTCCATAAAAATTCATGCCTCAGCCATTTCAATTCATTACAACACAGAGCCCCCCTCCTTCTCTCATCCTCTGCTAAAGCAGTATGTCACAGGGGCCAAAAACTTAAGGCCACCCAGGAGAGCACCAACCCCTGCCTGGGACCTTAACTTTGTATTGGAGAAACTCACTCTACCTCCTTTCGTGCCAGCTGCTACTGTAGACTTAAAATTTCTTTCCTGAAAAACAGCCTTCCTTTTAGCAATCACTTCGGTTAGAAGGATTTCTGAATTACAGGCCCTTATGTCAGTGGAGCCTTTCATCATCTTTCATGCGGACAGGGTGTCACTCAGGACCAGCCCATCTTTCATACCCAAGGTGGTATCCAGTGTGGCTCTTAATAAGTCCATTCACTTGCCAACTTTCTTTCCCAATCCACAGAACAAGGGAGAGCAGATTCTGCATTCACTGGATGTACACAGACAAATTAGATTTTACTTGGACAGGACTAAATCTCGAAGAAAATCTGAACAACTGCTGGTAGCATTTGTTGCAGGGGCAGAGGAAAAGGCTATTTCAAAGCAAACCATTTCCAAATGGATAAACCATTGTATTCATTTCTGCTATAAGTACCATGGAAAACCTATCCCCCAGGGGATCAGATCCCATTCCACCAGGGCTGCATCAACTTCTACAGCCTTTCTCAGAGGTGTTCCTGCCATGGATATTCTAGAAGCTGCTACCTGGAGTTCAGTTCATACTTTCACCAAGCACTATCATTTATCAATTTTCTCTGAATCCAGAGCTGGCTTTGCCACTGCTGTTTTGCAGGGCCTTATAGCCAGTCCTAATACTGTATAAATCCATCCTCCCAACCTTAGCTTTGGGAATCTACCAAAATGTAATGACTACAACAGTGAAACACGAAGAACATAGTACAGTTGTGTACACTTACCATAAATGTAGATGTTCGAGTGTATTCACTGTTGCAGTCCTGGTTACCCTCCCTTCAGCCCCCTGTCTTTTCTCTTGCTATGCCTCTCCTTTATTTTACTACACTTAAAAGCCTTTTGGGTGTATTTGCTTTTGTTTGGTGGTATATATTTCTGTGTGTTAAATTATTTATATATTTTGCTCCCCATTTGGGGGGGCACCTGACATCTGGGGCAAGAAAAATTGATGTAATGGCGTCGGCTGCATGTTTCATACCCCTGATGACCTGACGTCATGGAAGAAGGGACAGCAACTGACGCAGGACCCCAGACTTTGTTAATCAGGCCGACTGAGGGCAACCTGCCAGCAGATAACCCGAATGTGATGACTGCAACAGTGAATGCACTCGAACATCTACATTTCTGGTAAGTGTACACAACTGTACTTTTTTCATTTTGAGACACTTGTGTGTCATCATCCCATCTCCTCCTCCTTTTCGACTCCATTTGAAGTGCATTTTCCCTTGCTTCCATTAGATTTCTTATCCCTAATGCCTTCTTAGTATAGACTACTCTTTAGATAAAGGACTAGATCTTCTATCCTCCTGTACATGAGGTCTGTCTGAGTTTGCCATGTTTTGTCTGATATGCCTTCGTTATCTGGAGACTCCCTTTTCCATCCCTTTTTTCTTACATTTTATTAAATATTTACATGTTAATCTGTATCATAGTATTGCATACATTAATAGAGACAAAAAAAATCATAATTTGTTTTATTGCCATGTTGCATATGTTTTCTTTTTTAATTTTCATTTGTACTATCATTACATGAATTATTCAGTTTTTGCAGTCCCTTAAACCATGCTCCTTCTGTTGAACCATATTATACATGAATTGTTCTCACAAATTACATTTATTTCTATGAAATTTGATCCTTTCCCTTTGCCAAAGGTCTCCACTCCAGTTCATTTATCTTCTTTACTATACCCAGACCTTCCTTGATGTTGGGAATAGATTTTGATTTTGTACAACTCCTTTCTGTTTTTGGCACTCAGTAATATTAAACTTAGTCAAGCCTTCCTGTTTCAAGGTAATTCAGATCCTATATTTCAAATCAAGCAAATCATTTCAGTTGCATCTTCCTAACACTTCTGACAGAATCCTCTCTGTAGGGAATTTTAATCTCTGCCATGTCATTACATTCTAAAAAAAATATGTCCCCAATTACCTCAGTCTTCCAAGTCACACCGTCAGCTTTTCCTGTCTTCCTGAGGAACAGTCCCCTGAATTCTACTTTGGGTATAAAAATACATTTGCAAATATTTCCATACAGAAATCCTAAACTTTCTGGACTCTTTTTATTTGTGAGTCCGACAAATTTCTTCCAATTGTTCCTTTGTAAATTGCCTTCCCAGTCTTTTCCAACTTGCTGTGATTGAGTATAATAGATGTCCTTCCATACAACGGTTGCAGTATTCTTTACCTAAGGGATCCCCTGCCAAGGATAGCCCAACATCCACCCAGTACACCAAATCCTTTAGATCTTTTAGGCACCATACATCATATGTATGCTTCCCACATAGAGCATGGAAGTGACATATAGACACAAACACTCAGAACCTCTTTGCCTCTAGTCCAGATGCCATTATCAGATGTCCGTCTCAGTGTCCTCCTGCTGTACTGGTTACCAAGACATTTTCAGTTGTTCCCCTTTGGGGTTTCTTCTCTTTTTTCCATTTTCTTGCTTACTTGTATTCACGGCATCCAAGAGGGAAAATTTTCAGTGTGGGTTGCAGATTCCCCATAAACACTGTCACAACCACTGTCTTTTTTTTGCCTAGATGCTTCCCACGACCATACGCAGAGGTCTGTCTGTCCATCCAGCATTTATCTCTAAGATGCACTGTAGTCACATATCTTCTCTCTTCATATACTTCAAGAACCATCATCTTAAATTGTTGGCTTAGGGTGCTATGGCAGAATCTTCCAGTCCGAGGGACAGCTGTCTTCTAAGAAGAAGCTCAAGAAGTCTAGGCCTGCTGCTGTCCATCCTCTACAGGACATCTCTAGAAGCCAGTGAAATGCCTGAAGACTGTCTGGTGCTTGCACTGCATTCCTGTGTTGTGACCCTGTCAGAGGCTGATGTGGATCTTGAGTTCTTACATGTTCTTGCAGACTTTTCAAACATCATCTTCGGATGTTGAAGGGGAACCACAGCTGATTAGTTTTGATGGGCCGAGAAGGATTCCTCAAATCTTAGTCTGGAAGGAGATTCCTGGTACACTTATTGAACCTCCACATAGAACTGAACCACCAAGGGTCATTAGGGCAGATGTCCCTCATAAGAAAAAAACAAAAGACAACCCGTACTACCCCTGTTGCTAAAGATCGCCCAACGGGAATGGTGGGATGTTACCCAAGGCTTGGTCATTGCCTTGATTCCTCTCCAAGGGGGTTCAGTCCCCTGCTCCTCCCTGGTCTTCCACTTCTGTTAAAAGGATAAGGAAACTGGATTCCTCAGATGAGGGCTTGGATTCTAGACAGGAATCCTTAGTTTACTCCTCTCAGATCTCCTCTCCTTTACACTATAGCTTCTTTGAGCTTGCATTCCCCCATTGGAGAACTGTCAGATTATTGGGTGCTGTGTGCCATTTGTCAGTTGTATTTCATGGTATGCAAGTCCCTCCCCCCACCTTTTGAGGCATTCCACATCTTCCTTCAAACCAGCTTTCTCATTCCCAAGAGGTTTTGCATTCCATTTTGGAGCAAGGCACCATTCAGCCTGTTCCATCCACCCACATGGAAGGGGTTTTTACTCCTGGATATTTTTGGTTCCCTAGAAGGAGAGGACTTGCAGACCAACTCTGGACCATTCTCTGCTCAACACATTCCTCAGGGTCCCTTATTTTAGGATACTGCCTCTTCAGACCTTGTTTTTTCACCATCAATCTCAAAAGATGCTTATACCCTCCCATGCTCCCTATTCCTGTGTTGTTTAAAATTCAAAGCATTATCAGTTGGCCTTCCTGCTCACTATAGATTTGATCTGACCTCCACCATCCCCATCCTTACCTCATTCTACCTAATAGACTCCTCTTTCTCTGTCACTTGAATTTTTAGTCATTTTAATTTAATTGCATTTTTAAACTGTTTGGTCTAACATTAAAGTTCATGAAATTAACATTGTATTTAATTGATGTTAATTGTTTTCACTGCTGTTTTGACTACTTTCTATATATATATATATATATATATATATATATATATATATATATATATATATAAGATCTGTTGTGCCTACTACTACTACTGGGACTGTCTGGGTATCCTTCCACATTGCCCTGGTTTCTGCCTGTGGTATTGGAGGACTGCCTTCTAGCTCATCAGTGGATGTGGTAATTTCACTAGGTCACCTTTTCATCTACCACATCTGGTTGGAATGGTTATGGCCCATGTGATATAAAGTCATTGTTTTCATTTGGGCAGTTTTTCCATCTCTCTCAACTTTCTGATTTAAAAGCCCCACTGCAACAGTTTGCACTTGTTTCCCTTTCCTGTAACTAGTTTAGTCCAGATACAGATTCTTAGTTTTAGCACTTGAATTTGTCTATTCATGATCAGCACTTGTTCAGAACTTTGTAAGCACCAAATAACCTACTCCATTACTGGGCCACTCAACCTTCCTCATTTGGTTTAAGTTCACCTTTGTACTTAACCATTCCTTAGTGAAAACCTCACTTGTACTCACTTTCCTCACTTATCTAGAGGAAAATAGTTTTTTATTCAGGCATGTCCAAGGGTCAGCTCCCAGTGTTCTCTCCTGTCTATCTGATGAATCTGGGCATCTTGGGGCAATGTAGAAATTGCCTCATGTACACAGACAACCCTCTCCCCCAACACTACAACCTGTGAGAGTTGCACTTATCTAGCCAAACTGGAGGTAAAGCTCTCCAATCAAGACTGAACTTGACAGTCAAGAGGAGAAGGTAAACACTTGCACCACACCACACTCATCACATAGTCTCACTAAATCTACACCACCAAAATCCACACATAGAAACACAAAAACATTTGTGGAGGCTCTCAATAATAATCTGCTCAAGCAACAGAGACCTCCAAAGCAGAAATGCAAGCAACATCCACCCCCCAACACAACCCAAATGACATATAGCCCACAGACTCAGTGTGCCACTCAACCACAGTCAATAAGGCAAAACAACGTACCCAACACACTAGTCATAAGTGACTCTATAGTCAGAAACACTGATGTCCTATTCACCAGGCTAAACAAGGAGAATGTTACTGTCAGCTGCTTGTCGGGTGCCAGGATCCGCCACATAACCCATGCACTCAGGTCTCTCCACAACAAGTACAAATTTGGCTCTGTCATTGTCCATGTTGGTGTGAACAACCTGAGACGTACCTCCCTGGACTACATGAAAAGAGACATGGAAGAGCTCTCCGATCTTATAGCCCAGGCAGGTACGACCCTAGCCCTGAGTAGCATCCTGCCATCACCCAGAATGATACCGCAGTACAAGGACAAAATGATTGACTTCAACAATTGGCTAAGCATCTGGTGCCACTCTAAAGGGATCCAGTATCTGTCTGCCTGGGATGACATGGTCGACAGACCACGATGCTTTGCCAGAGATGGCCTGCACCTGTCACCCCTGGGATTCCGGATACTGGCTAAGGTTGTTGCCGCCTCTATAGTGCCTTTTTTAGGCAAGATTCAAATGACAAATTCACCACCATAACAGGAACAGGCAAGCAAAAACTGAGGGTGATGCTACTCAATGCTAGAAGTCTAAATCTCAAAATGCCCTTACTCGAGGCACTGCTTAAAATGGAGAACATCGATATTTGTGCAGTGACTGAGACCTGGTTCAAGGGTCCAGAGAGCACCCCTGCACTACCAGGCTATAACTCATACCACACTTTTGGCCATGTAACCTGGACCGGAACACCAAAGGCAGAGGTGTGTCCATATTCATTAAGGATATCCACACCTCCAGTCTAGTTGCTCAGCACAATGCAGCCGAGGTTATCCAAGTGCAACTAACTCTGGGAAAACTGCAATCCAAATTGTAGCTTGCTACAGATCACCCATCATGCCCCAGGATTCCCACTCCTCTTTTCTTGATGTACTGGAAAATATTAGGGTTCAACCAAACACCCTAATAATGGGCGATTTCAACTACCCCACCATTAACTGGGAAAACTACTCATGTACCAACGCCTTTGCTCAATGTTTTCTGGAATTCATAAACTCTAATGCCCTGGATCAACTTATCCACACCCCCACTAGTGGCAACAATATCCTAGATCTAGTCATTACCAACATGTGTGACCGGTGTTCCACACCTGAAGTCAACGCCTCATTGGTCCGATCCGACCATAAGCTAAGATATCCACATCCCACCCCCCATTAAGGAAACCATGGTAAAAAATTTCTCCAAAGCCAACTTCATGCTTCTGAAGACAGAAGTGGTGAACTTCATGACACCCATGCAGATGTCCAATACAGTTACAACTACTGAATCCTACACAGTTGCACTTTATAAGCACTTACATGAGTGCATGGATCGTGCTATCCCAAACAGAACCAAGATGCTATCCTCCAAAAAAAGAAAGCCAATCTGGTGGTCCCCTGCCATAAACAAACTGTACAACAGAAGGAAGAAACTGTTGCAAAAGAGAGTAAAACCCCATGAGTGGAGGAGCTCCCTGGTCAGCCTCAGTAAGAAGCTGCGATCCCTCATAAAATCCTCCAAAGCTAGTTATGAAAACAAAATTGCCACTGATTCTGAAGACAACCACAAAGCATTCTATAGCTATGTCAAGAATCTCAATGGCAACACTCAGATCTGCTCTGAGTTACAGCTCAATGGCACTAAATATATAGTCCCAACTGATATTGCCAACATCCTGGCAGATAGGTTCAGTGCTAAATTTACCCCCCTCTCACCCCCTAAAGAGCCCATCTCTATACCGGAAGAATGCAAAGTTCCTGTAATCATGGCTGCACAGGTAAAAACCACACTCTCCAAAGCCAAGAACACAACATCCATGGGACCAGACAACATCCCAGGCTGCGTTTTACATGAACTACAGAATGAACTGGTACTCCATCTAAGTACCATGTTCAATCATAGCCTCACCTCAGGCTTTGTGCCTGCTGAATGGTGCACAGCAGTGGTTATCCCACTTCACAAGGGGGGAGCCACCACGGACCCCGGGAACTACTGCCCCATTAGCCTGACAAGCCTGGTCTGCAAGGCCATGGAACGTATCATCATGGAGCTTATAAACAAAGACATTGGTAATCTCCAAACTCTGGACCCCACCCAGTTCAGGTTTGTAAAATGCAGATCATGTCTCCTAAATCTGATAGACTTCTTTGAAGCAGTCACCAAAGCTGTAGACAAGGGTAAGGTGGTTCACACAGCCTATCTAGATCTTGCCAAGGCTTTCGACACCATCCCCCACGCTGGAATTATATATAAACTCACTAAACTAGGTATAAATCCCTATGTCACAAGATGGGTTGCCAACTGGCTCACTGACAGAACCCACACTGTGATAAGTAGCAGACTCCAAATCCGACTTCAGACCAGTGACAAGTAGAGTACCATAGGGTTCAGTCCTGGGTCCTCTCCTGTTTGGTATCTACTTCTCTGAAGTACAGGCTAACACAGAAGGTCTTTGGATAATGAAGTTCGCAGATGACTGCAAACTAGGAGCCATAATCAAAACTCCTAATGATGTGGACATCCTACCTCTGATGTGAGCTGAACAGCTACTGAGGTTTATTACTGATTTTTTCATCTGGTTGTCGAGTTTGCTAATCTGCCTGCATTATTACTATTGGATTTACTTGTACATCCTTGTCCTTGGTTTGAGCTGAACAGCTACCAAGGTTAACCAACATTTCTACTGCTTTCTTAGCATTTTGCTACATTAGGACGGACTGCAGGAGATTGTATTTTCGTTTAACACTGTATTTTCTTTTAACACTGTTTTATTATAAGAAGATTAAATTTCCACGTTGGTCACAGTTTTCGATATAGATTGGTTTGTTCTTTGGAACACTAACAACTTGAACTTTTAAAACTGGAGCGTATTGCTTTAAGTACACTTTGAGAGACTGTTCTTTTGGTGCACGTCTACCACACCTCTGTTAGCTTTGGCTGTCTTGTCATTGCTGCTACGTGTTATGAGTTTTGCTTCCATTTGTACTGTTTTTATTAAAGGAAGCGACGGTTCTGTTTAAGCTTGTTTACTGGGTTACTGGCTGTTAGGGGTTATTGCTACTTTTCCTTTTGAGCTACCCCTGTTGGCGGAGACTGACCACATTATTACACAGGCTTTTGTTTCCTTCAAAGAGAAAGTCCTCGGTGGTTCCTTCGAAGCTTCTGGCTTTAACGAGACAACAAGGAACTGATTTTGTATAACTTTTACCACCCATTACTAAGGTTTGCAACACTCTTGTCTTCAGCATTGCAATTTTCAAAGAGAACGCACTTTACTGGACTGATTTCTGTATTTATTTTTTTGTATTTTGATTCACACTATTTCGAAGCAAAGTAGCTTCCAATTTTGACTACACTGTAGTTTGGTTATACAATCGCTGAGTTAACTCAGGGGGTTATAATAATAATATGATTTTAACATTGTTTTAATTTGCTTGATTTGTGAGCTGTTTTTTATGTGTTTTAAATAATTGAACAGAATTGATGAACAACAACTTTTCTATGATTTTTGAATAAGGTTTATTCATTTGTAAACTTGACATACTGAATGGTGTGGATTTTTTTACATTTTTTCAAGGGGTTACTTGGTATTGCTTTTGACTACATTAACTTATAATTTTCATGGAGTAGTTTCATCATTATTACAGTTTTGTCATGTCTTCATATAAATAACAGATTAGTGGATTTGTGATGTGGACTAGTGTACTTGTTAACAACACACTTGCTTTGAGATTTTTGAGATATATATTGTTACACCCTGACAATACAAATTTAATATTATTATTTTTCATTATTATTATTTTCTGATTTTATTTTATTTTATTATTCTCTACTTTATTTTATTAATACTATTGGTTCTTGTGGATTCAACCAATAGGGTGTTTATTTTTACCACTATTACCCATTTAGATCTGAGGTTAAACATTTAAAAGTGGACAGGAAAAGTTCATTTTTTTACATATACTTTTTTTTACATATTTTTTTATATATTTTTTTCCTATAGATATATATTTTTTTATTTATGATGGAACACTTCATGATCCAATATATGGAAATTTCTAGACAGATTATCACATTACTGCAGGCAAACAAGACTGCAGAACATAATATTCAAGATGTTAGTTTAACAGACACACAGGTGGAACTGTTTACTATGCATACACCACCAGTGTCCAATGCTGATAGACAAGTGAATACGGAGACACTTAGAGGGGAAAGGAACAATACCCACCAGGGAGAGAATAATAACAGTAGAGGAAGAGTTGTTACTAACAACATTCCTACAGGACCAGTGTTTGACATGGAGAACTTCTTGGTGCCCCCTGTATTAGGTGACTCTTTTAGATCAGAAAATCTTGGGACATTCAACTCACAGGTATTTAAATTTGAAAAGCTAGCTAAGAAATACAAATCGCTTCAGATGGACAATGTTTTTTTAGAGCGTTCACTAGAACTTAACCAGGTACCCTAAGGTCTGAGAGTATATAGGATCCCTATGGGAATTGAGGCAAACACTGAGGCATGCAAAAATATGTTGGAACTTTTTGATAGAAAAAAATTTGGGAAAAGGAATATGTATTTGTGCATTAATTCTTGCTTTACCTGCTTAATTTCTTTTCATAGTACTTAGTGACTCTATATTTTTATGTATATATATTTTGTATGTAGAAGTAGACTGTTATGGAAATGTTCTGACTAGGGCAGTTTTGTCATTATTGGTGCATGCGTTTTGCTTCATTGCCTGCTGGAAAACTGTTCAAACAATAAACTTAAAATGCAATTGTGTGTGGAAGTAGACTGTTATGGAAATGTTCTGACTGTTTGTCATTATTGGTGCATGCATTTTGCTTCATTGTCTACTGGAAAAAATGTTCAAACAAATTTAAAATGCAATTGTGTGTGGAAGTAGATTTTATGATGGAAATGTACTGAATAGAGCAGTTTTGTCATTACTGGTTCATGCATTTTTGTTTCCTTGTCTACTGGAAAAATGTTTAAACAATAAGTGTGCTGTACTATACAAGGAATATATTAAGTCAGGAAGGTGTATCTAACAACGCATGTATGTTTCTTGCTTTGTGTGCAAGCCAGGGGCCTCTGCTCTGATTTGAAAATAGCCCAAAGGCAGTCTTTAGCCACCACTGGCCAGATGCATTTTCTTTGGATGTGGTGTGGGTTTCAATGCGGTTTCAATGAATGTGATGTGAGTTTCAAGGGCAGAGAAGTTTTAATGCCAAGTCGATTTTCATTGTGAGACCGTATTGTTTTGTTTAGCTATTGGTGTTTGTGCATTGTGCTATAGAATGTAAAAAAAGATAAAATCCAAATAATCATTGTAGAAGTAAAGCAGTATGCAGTATGCACACATTAGTGTTTATGGTGAATGGGGTGAAATAGCCAGGTAATGGGACATTGGAATGGTTGCAGAGGGACTCTGCTGTTATATTTTGGTTTTGTTCTTCAGTTTGCGTCTGAAAGTTGGCATCCCATAATTCCGTTGGAGTGGGTGTGGTTATGTAATCATGTATGCAAATTTTATGTTAATCAGCGTACAGATTTGTACCTATTTTTCATGGGCCTTGTCCAGATTTTTGATGTTTCCAGGTTGAGAGGTATGGCTTGCACTGCATTTGAATTGTTTTCACTGCTGTTTTAGCTACTTTCTGTATATATATATATATATATATATATATATATATATATATATATATATACCTTTCCTGGACTGTATGTAAGCTTCTGAGCCCCCCTCCAAGCTTTCTGTGTTGGAGGGAAACCTTCTAGCTTATCAGTGGGAGTGGTAAGCACTAGGTAACCTATCTACCACATAAGGAATGGTTATGGCCCAGAAATTGTAGTTATTGGTCATTTGGGCAGTTTTTCCATCTCTCTCAACTTTCTGATTTAAAAGCCCGCATTTGCACTTGTTTCCCCCTTTCCTGTAACTAGTTCAGTCCAGATACAGATTCTTAGTTTTAGCACTTGAATTTGCTTATTCATGATCAGCACTTGTTCAGAACTTGTAAGCACTAAATAACCTACTAATTACTACAGCACTCAACCTTCCTCATTACCTAGAGGAAAACAATTTTGGTACTTACTTTCCTCACTTACTTAGAGAAAAACAGCTCTTGTGCTCACTTTCCTCACTTATCTAGAGGAAAATATTTTTTTATTCAGGCATGTCCAAGGGTCAGCTCCCAGTGTTCTCTCCTGTCTATCTGATGAATCTGGGCATCTTGGGGCAATGTAGAAATTGCCTCATGTACGCAGACAACCCTGTCCCCCTATCACCCAACACTACAACCTGTGAGAGATGCACTTATCCAGCCAAACTGGAGGTAAAGCTCTCTCCAATCAAGACTGAACTTGACAGTCAAGAGGAGAAGGTAAACACTTGCACCACACCACAGTCATCACATAGTCTCACTAAATCTACACCACCAAAATCCACAAATAGAAACACAAAAACATTCACGGAGGCTCTCAATAATAATCTGCTCAAGCAACAGAGACCTCCAAAGCAGAAATGCAAGCAACATCCACCCCCTAACACAACCCAAATGACACATAGCCCACAGACTCAGTGTGCCACTCAACCACAGTCAATAAGGCAAAACAACGTACCCAACACACTAGTCATAAGTGACTCTATAGTCAGAAACACTGATGTCCTATTCAACAGGCTAAACAAGGAGAATGTTACTGTCAGCTGCTTGTCGGGTGCCAGGATCCGCCACATAACCCATGCACTCAGGTCTCTCCACAACAAGTACAAATTTTACTCTGTCATTGTCCATGTTGGTGTGAACAACCTGAGACGTACCTCCCTGGACTACATGAAAAGAGACATGGAAGAGCTCTCCAGTCTTATAGCTCAGGCAGGTATGACCCTTAGCCCTGAGTAGCATTCTGCCATCACCCAGAATGATGCCGCAGTACAAGGACAAAATGATTGACTTCAACAATTGGCTAAGCTTCTGGTGCCATTCTGAAGGGATCCAGTATCTGTCTGCCTGGGATGACATGGTCGACAGACCACGATGCTCTGCCAGAGATGTCCTGCACCTGTCACCCCTGGGATTCCAGATACTGGCTAAGGTTCTTGCCACCTCTATAGTGCCTTTTTTAGGCAAGGTTCAAATGACAAATTCACCACTGTAACAGGAACAGGCAAGCAAAAACTGAGGGTGATGCTACTCAATGCTAGAAGTCTAAATCTCAAAATGCACTCACTCGAGGCACTCCTTAAAATGGAGAACATCGATATCTGTGCAGTGACTGAGACCTGGTTCAAGGGTCCAGAGAGCACCCCCACACTTTTGGCCGTGTAACCTGGACCAGAACACCAAAGGCAGAGGTGTGTCCATATTCATTAAGGGTATCTACACCTCCAGGCTAGTTGCTCAGCATAATGCAGCCGAGGTTATCCAAGTGCAACTAACTCTGGGCAAAACTGCAATCCAAATTGTAGCTTGCTACAGATCACCCACCATGCCCCAGGATTCCCACTCCTCTTTTCTTGATGTACTGGAAAATATTAGGGCTCAACCAAACACCCTAATAATGGGCGATGTCAACTACCCCACCATTAACTGGGAAAACTACTCATGTACCAACTCCTTTGCTCAACGTTTTCTGGAATTCATAAACTCTAATGCCCTGGATCAACTTATCCACACCCCCACTAGGGGCAACAATATCCTAGATCTAGTCATTATCAACATGTGTGACCGGTGTTCCACACCTGAAGTCAACGCCTCATTGATCTGATCTGACCATAAGCTAAGATATCCTCATCCCACCCCCCATTAAGGAAACCATGGTAAAAAATTTCTCCAAAGCCAACTTCATGCTTCTTAAGACAGAAGTGGTGAACTTCATGACACCCATGCAGATGACCGATACAGTTACGACTACTGAATCCTACACAGTTGCACTTTATAAGCACTTACATGAGTGCATGGATCGTGCTATCCCAAACAGAACCAAGATACTATCCTCCAAAAAAAGAAAGCCAATCTGGTGGTCCCCTGCCATAAACAAACTGTACAACAGAAGGAAGAAACTGTTGCAAAAGAGAGTAAAATCCCATGAGTGGAGGAGCTCCCTGGTCAGCCTCAGTAAGAAGCTGCGATCCCTGATAAAATCCTCCAAAGCTAGTTACGAAAACAAAATTGCCACTGATTCTAAAGACAACCACAAAGCATTCTATAGCTATGTCAAGAATCTCAATGGCAACACTCAGATCTGCTCTGAGTTACAGCACAATGGCACTAAATATATAGACCCAACTGATATTGCCAACATCCTGGCAGATAGGTTCAGTGCTAAATTTACCCCCCCCCCTCACCCCCTAAAGAGCCCATCTGTATAACGGAAGAATGCAAAGTTCCTGTAATCATGGCTGCACAGGTAAAAACCACACTCCCCAAAGCCAAGAACACAACATCCATGGGACCAGACAACATCCCAGGCTGCATTTTACATGAACTACAGAATGAACTGGCACCCCACCTAAGTACCATGTTCAATCATAGCCTCACCTCAGGCTTTGTGCCTGCTGAATGGTGCACAGCAGTGGTTATCCCACTTCAAAAGGGGGGAGCCACCACGGACCCCGGGAACTACCGCCCCATTAGCCTGACAAGCCTGGTCTGCAAGGCCATGGAACGTATCATGGAGCTTATAAACAAAGACATTGGTAATCTCCAAACTCTGGACCCCACCCAGTTCAGGTTTGTAAAAGGCAGATCATGTCTCCTAAATCTGATAGACTTCTTTGAAGCAGTCACCAAAGCTGTAGACAAGGGTAAGGTGGTTCACACAGCCTATCTAGATCTTGCCAAGGCTTTCGACACCATCCCCCACTCTGGAATTATAGATAAACTCACTAAACTAGGTATAAATCCCTATGTCACAAGATGGGTTGCCAACTGGCTCACTGACAGAACCCACACTGTGATAAGTAGCAGACTCCAAATCCGACTTCAGACCAGTGACAAGTAGAGTACCATAGGGTTCAGTCCTGGGTCCTCTCCTGTTTGGTATCTACTTCTCTGAAGTACAGGCTAACACAGAAGGTCTTTGGATAATGAAGTTCGCAGATGACTGCAAACTAGGAGCCATAATCGAAACTCCTAACGATGTGGACATCCTACAAAAGGGCCTCACTGAGACAGATGCCTGGTGTCAAAGCCATGGCCTCAAGCTCAGTGCCAAAAAGTGCATAGTCATCCCCTTTGGTAAAAACTCTGTACCCATGAACTACAACATAGGCAGTAGTATACTTAACACCGAAAGTGTGATAAGAGACCTTGGGACACAGGTGGAGAGTAGTCTCTCCTTTGATAATCACATCACCACAGTAGTCAGGAAATCCTTCTATGTGGCACACCTCATCACAAAAGGTTTCTCATCCAGAAAAAAAGAGGTCATTGTTCCCCTCTACTCATCACTCATTAGACCCATTATAGAGTACAACACATTTTTGGTATGTACCTCACAAGACATCTACAACAACTGGAAAGGCCACAGAAATACCTCACAAAGAGGATTACCGGCCTCAAACAGATGCCCTATGCAGACCGTCTCAAAAAACTCCAGCTTTACTCCGTCACTTATCGCCTACTCAGAGGTGATTTCTGCCTAACATACAAAGCTATGTCAAACCCAGATCTGTTGGACATGCTCCACTTAAAGAAATCCCAATCCCTCCAAGCTACACGCTCTAGGGACCTAAACCTTGTCACCACAATAAACAGAACATGCCGAAGGGATAGATTCCTGTCCCAGAAACTTCCCATACTCTGGAATAAACTACCTATCTATATCAAACAAAGCTCCTCATTAGCACTCTTCAAGAAAAATCTTGATGATTGGATGGGAAATAGGAAATTCACCCTGGGGATCACCTCTGTGGCTCTACTCGACAGTGGCACAGGGTACCTTTTTGGCTGGGCTTGTATAGGCCCCAGGGCCGGTAGCCTAGTACCTACCTATGAACCTATGTTTTCTGTACTTGCAGCTAGATTTATGCCTTTTGTGCATTTTTTGCCTTCTCCTCTGATCCTTCACTTTATTTCTTTTGTTGTTTGGCACATTCAGTTGCTGACTGATTTTTGTCTACTTCTGGTTTGATTTACATTCCCATTTCACACCCATATGTTTCTGTTAAACTAAGCAGGGAAGTCATCTTAGACGTGTTCTCATCTTTTAAAACTTTAACTATGTTTGGATTTTGTGAGGCCAGCAGATATTTATGCAGTTCTAGGTTTGCAGATCTATGCATGTAATCAATTTCAAGGAGGTCCATACCTCCTTCAAAATGGGAGACTATATAATCTTAGTATACACTTATTTTTTTAAATCGTTTGATAAGCATGCAGCATTTTTCTTGTTTTCCTGTTCAGCTGATCTAGTACCTTTTGGGGACAGTCAATCACCCCAAAACTGTAAGTTAGAACAAGAAAAGCAAATTGGTTTATAGCTTGGACTTTGTTCCTAGATGTCAGGACTGTTCAGTATCAGTTTTAGTCTTCTAAAATATTCCTAAATTTTATTCACATTTCTTCATGTTTTATTGTTGATCCTCCTTCAGTTCCCAGTTATTTATACATTCCATCCTAATTACAGGACAGCACAGTGGTGCAGCTGTAGCATTGTCACCTCACAACAAGAGGTTCTATGGCTTGATTCTTGGCTGGAGTGCCTTCTTTGCGGAGTCTGCATGTTCTCCCTGCGTTCTTGTGGGTTTTCTCCAGGTAGTCTGGTTTCCTCCCACATTACAAATACATGTCTGGAGCGTTTCTTCCAGGGCCTCCGCTGAAAATTGGTTTTGTTCCAGGTTGGACTTTCCTGGTAAACAAATGTTAAATAAATAATGTTCCTTTATATCACATTCCTGTACCAAACTTATATTTTCTTGGTGCTGCAAATTTTGACCACTTGCAGGTGTGCTTTCAGTTCCTCATCTGTTGAACTGTGCAGTTTTAAATCATCCACAAAAAGGTGAGAAATCTTTACACTTTTGTTGTTTTCTGGGTAGACAGCTTAATGGGTTGAGGGCAAGAAAAAAGAGCAGCTATGGCAGTCACTCTGTAATATCCACTTTTGAATTTTTATCCCTTTGATAATGTGTCCTTTGTCATGACTTTTATATCCCTGCAATAATAATGTGTCCTTTTTCATGGCTTAGCTGCAAAATGGTTTGCCACTGTTTCGTGGTCACTGTAATGTAATCGATCAGTGTAGGGTGTATCTTATACATTTGTGAGTACTCCTTCATCCATGAATGTGGGATGCTGTCACATGCTTTTTCGTAGTCTTTCCATACCATACGTAGATTTTTCCTCTTTTTGCAATTCGCCATTATGACTTTAACAATAAATGATCTTTTATTATTTTGCCTTGATTGAGTTTTCTTCTAAGTGACTGTAAACTCTGCCTGCATCAATTCCATTGTATAGTTTGTACATCGTTAGAAGGCAAGTTATTGGTCTAAAGTTTTTAGTATGTCTTGCAGGTTCACTCTTAAGGAGGGGTATCATTTTTCCTGTTGTTAACCTGGTAGGTGTCTTGTTCGAGATGTGCATACAAATAGTTCTTACTCGGGCATAAATCTTTCTGTAAAGATGCTAGCATTTTTAGCCAGAAGTTAGGTACTGTATCTGGGCAAAGGGTTTTCCTTTTAGGAGATTTTCCTAACTTTGTTTCAGTTCCTGCAGCTGTTGCTTCATTCCATTTCATATCCTGTACATTTGAACTCTTACTATTTGTTTTACTACTTTTATCCATACAGCATCTTCTGTGTTCCACAGGATCTTCATAGCTATTTCTCCTAAATGTGTCTATTTGTTTTTTTTTTTTTTTTGTGGCATTTCTATTCCTTTTGCCTTGTATCCCAATTCCTATAATGCTTTTTTGAGTCATCAATGTCTCCTGTCGGCTTTTCCCGGTTAGGGGTCACCACAGCGGAACTCCGGTCCGCTAATGATTGGCAGTAGATTTTTACATGCTGGCTTGCCAGGCCTAACGCACAACCTTCAATGAAGGAACGCCCATTCACGCATGTCGCCACACAGAAGACACTCTAACTGAGAATCGAACGGGCAATGTCTAACTGTGAGGCATGAATTGCTTATTTTGTACTTTTCCTTTTTATTTGTCTGCATATCTTCCAAGTTTTTCTGCCTGTGCTGATATGTTTAGTTTATTATTTGCAAGTACAATATCCTGGTATGTTCTGATACTGTGCATTGCTTTTATCACATCTGTCTCAGTGTTTTTGTCGATGTGTTCCCTCTTCTGTATTCTTCTAATAACGACACTTCTTGTCTTAATTGCTTTATATTTTTCTGTGTTCGATACTTCCATGATAACATTTGATTTCTTCCTTTCCCCATACTGCTGTGTGTTTTTGTGGTAATAATTTATCTGTTATTAATTTAGCTGCACAGGAATATATCTTATTTGCTTCTGTTATAGCACATGAATTTCTGTGAACAGTCTTAATTACTGCGTTCATTTGTTCTATCAAACTTCTAACATTTTGGGTATTATTGACTTTCTGTAATCTGTTTCTTTCATTGAGCTTAATATGTCTATCCATCGTTATTAAATCAAGTAACTCTTACCTTAGATCATTTTTTTCTAAACTAAGTCACATTCTTTCTTCTCTGTTTCCTGTGGATATTCTACAGAAAATTCCTGAACATCATCTTGTGACATATTTTCTTCAGCTGCATCTTATGTCATCTGTTTTTGTTTCATATGGTAACTTGCTGGCCTATCACTCCTCAACATTAACTACCTAAGACTTGCTACAGTTTTCTGTTCCTTTCCTTGCTGTGCAACTCCATCTTAACTTTTGTACTGGTTTCTGCTGAAGGCTCCAAAAAGTATCTGTATATGTCAACTCATCAGATGCTTCCTACTTCACCGGTTTCTCCTTAAGTTGGGGACTCATTGTGTCATGCTGTGATGTTACCAGAGTTAGATTTTCTACACCAAATCCTTCACTTCACGGGTAATCCATAACTTCAGTTTCTAGTTCTTTAACTTCTCAATTACTTGTCCTTTTATATGTTTTCCCCTTTGTTTTCTTATTTTTTTGTATTGTAAAATGTTCTATATCCAGATGCCTTTGCCTGACTTTCTCTTCAAATTATCTTTGGTGCTGATTTTTTATATTTATTAGGTTTGCTTTCTCCTTTGCATAAATATTTCACTATATTAAATCTTTTTTCCCATGTCCATATTTCTTCTTCAGATGTCTTCAAATCTTCCTGTATCTCCTTTCTTTGGGGACTCATTGTTACATCACACTATGACATAACCTGTGTTAGATATTCTTTCTAAATTCTTCACTTCACTTTACAGGAATTCCATAACTTCAGCTTCTGTTTGTTCAACTTCTACTTTATTAATCTTCTGTTCTACAGTCCCCCTTTGTGATCTTATTTTTTGTATCATAAATTTTTCCATATCTGGGTGCTTTTGCCTGTATTTCTCTTCAAATATCTTTGAAGATGCCTGTTGTATTGTTTAGATTGGCTTTCTCCTTTGCATAAATGTTGCACCATCTCAGATCTCTCACTTTTCCATGTCCATATTTCTTTTTTTATATATACCTTTCAAAAATCTCTAGATTTTGTTCTTTATATTTTCACGCTTCCTTTGTCACTTCTTTTTCTCAAAGGTCCAAGGTTTCTTGATCTGTATAGCATTTTTCATGAATCTGTTGTAGTAATGAACACAAATTTGCATTTGAAGCTTTTTGACTGTTTTTTTCTTTTGAAAGTATTTTCTTTCTTCTAATTACTCTTAATCCTTTTTTGTAAACTTCTATCCAGAAATTCTGGACTTGCAAAAAGGTAACAATCCATAATTTCTTTCTTATCCTCAGTAATCCACTGTATCATCAGATTTTAGTTAACTACTGCTTCCTTCTACAACAGAGGGGCTATATTAGGAAGCTCCAGTGGTATCTCATATCATTGTGGCTTCAACATTGCCACCCTCTGGAGTTCCTGTTCCTTTGCTTCCTGTCTCAAACACTAGCTCCAGTGGTGGATTTGGCAAATTTCTTTCAGAGGTCAGACCATATCAACATGAAAGAGAATGAGGGCTTTGCTTCTGGCTCTAGAGGCTTTGCATTCCTTTTTTTCCTCCTTGACCCCCTGAAAATCTTCACTGACAATACCACTGATGTGGTATGTCAATAAGCAGGGGGGGGGGGGGGTATGAGGTCTTATTTCTTTGCAGCCTTGCTCTTCAGGCCTGAAATCTGACTGTCAGCTATCAGGTGTCTGTCCAGATGGTTTACATCCCTTCAGAACACAGTTTAGTGGCAGGACTCATTGAGCAGGTCCAGAACACAGGCTCACAAATGGATACTTCACAGAGATGTGTTTCTGGACGTAGTCCATTGGTGAGGTATTCCGTAGGTAAATCTTTTTGCCTCCCCTCTGAACAGACAATTTCCTCTATTCTGTTCGAGAGTACCGAGTCCTCTGACTTGGAAAGTGGATGCCCTGTCTTTCCTTTGGATGGGAGTGATTCTGTATACTTTTCCTCCCCTTTGTATACTACCAAAAGTTCTGTACAGGATCAAGCAGCACTCTCCAAAAATCTTGTTGGTGACTCCTTTGGGCTCAAACAGCACTGATTCCCCATTCTGTTTCATCTGGCCTGGGGCAAACGCCACAAATTACCTCACTGGGTGGATCTTCTCACACAAAACACTGGATCTGTTATCCATCCTTACCTGCCCAAACTTTAAATGATACTGTTGGTGGTAGGGTTTTGATCCCCTTTAGTTACCTAATTTCTGAGGATGTGCTTTGGGTTTTGCAGGAGCGAGGAAACCCGTTACCAGAAAATCATACATGTCTAAATGAAAAAGATTTTCTGTTTGGTGCCTCTCTTGCTATCAAGATCCCTTTTCAGTGAAGGGTCCCTTGGTCCTCTCTTATTTGTGTGATCTGCTTTATGCTAGCTTGGCATATTCTTCAGTTAAAGCTCACCCGTCAGTAGTCTCTGCTTGTCTGTCCTTGAACCCCCCTTTTAGCCTGTCAATTTGAGGTCAAGTAATTTTATCCTTTATATTTGACCCCTGGAAAACCTATTCCACCTTCTTGGGACCTCAGTTTTGTATTTGAAAAATTGACTTAGGCTACTTTTGAACCTGCTAGTTCAGCTTCCTTGTAGCTTTGTACCTGAAGACTGTTCTGCTAAGAGTGTGTCTGATCTTCAGGCTCTTCTGGCAATTCTCCCTTTTTTATTTACTTTTTCACAGAGACAGGGTGTCTCTTCATATTAATCCTTTTATGCCCAAGGTGGATAATGAGTTGTCCTTTAATCAGTCTGTTCAACTTCCTTCTCTTTTCCTTTCTCTGCTGTCTGCCAGTGAGAAAGTTCTCCATACCCTGAACCTGCATAGATGGCTCAGATATTTTGGATAAAACAAAGGTTATTTGCAAGTCTGAACAACTTTTTCCTTCTTTTCATCCCAGGACTTTGGTCTCACTGTTTCCAAGCCATCTCCTCCTAGATGTGCATTTCTTTTGTTATTCTTTTCATGGGAAATGCCTTTCTTCATCTGTAAAAGCACATTCTAGGGCGATTGCCTCTTCTGGTGCCTTTTTCAAGAGTGTGGACACCACTTTCAACCCTGAGACTATTTGGTCCTCTGTTCATACTTTAAGCATTATAATTGTTTCTGGCATGTTTTGCAAGGGACATCCTGCATAGGGTTGTAGAGGTCTCTTCTGTGCCTTGGCTCTTGTACTCTTCCCTTCTGTGAAGAATACCGCAGCAGTGATATGGAAAGACATAGTACAGTCATGTAAAATCTTACCATAACAGTAGATTCCTTCTTTTCTCTGTTGCAGTATTCAATCCCTCCCGCCTTCCCCCCATGTTATAGCTCTTGCCCCTGTGTTTTGTTAACATCCTGGCTAAGGGGCTCTTGCTTCCTTTTGACCCTTTTTCTTCTGGATGTGCATGTTCTCCCTTCATTTCCTGAAGAGATTCAAGAGTTTGAACCTCAAAATCAGTGTGAAGGGACAGATGATATATCTCCACAGATTTTTGATTCAGGTTCTGAAGAGACTGTTGTGACTTAAGATAGCTCCTATGAAGGAGTCTCTTTCTCTGAGGCTATTTCCAAAATGAATTTGTTTCAGTGGGGAAAGAGAGTGCTTTCTCAGTCCCTCAGAACATATGATTTATTCTAATTGGAAGTTCCTGACCATATGCTTATTTCTCCTGTTCTTTCTGCCTTTCCTCCTTTTCAAGGGATTTCTTCTCATCTGCCAGACCAAACTCTTCTTTTCTCACCTGTCATCCTGCATTTGTTGGCTCAGGGTAATAGAAGATGCCCCTTCTTAGTAAGGAAAATGAATCCGGTGTTGTCAATCTTCATCTAATCTTGACTTTTAGGTTAGGGTTCCAATCCTTGGAACCAATCCGGCCATTATATAGCTCACGTCAGCAAAAAAAATCTCTCGAGCTGCAAGTCTACCCACAATGCCCCTCACCACATTACCTTAGAGCTCATTATCCGCTCTTAAGACAAGACACGTCAGCCAACTTAGTTGTAGCTAAGTATATTTTTTATATATCCTTATTCTTCCTATTCATCAGAAAGACTTCAAAGGGATCTGGTCAAGGAGCTGTCACCAAGGGGTCCAGGAAAAAGTGGCCTCCCAGGTAACTACCCTGCAGTCTATCTCATACTCAAGCATGAGGCTCATTGCTCATGCAGCCAAAAGGGCGACCAGGTCAGCAGCTTCAGGCATTGCTATTTGCCTACATGCTTGGATGTGGCTGTGCGAGTTTGCAGAACAATTCGTGTTCTTTCATCAATCCTCCCTTTGACGGATCTTCTTTATTTGGTCCCAAAGTAAAGGAAACTCTCTCGAGGTGTGAAAAGGATAGAAAGACATTATCTGCTGTGGGCGTACATTTTTCCACTCCTCAGCAATCCTATTCCAGGAATCAAAGGACTGATAAGATGTGGTTCAAGAAATCCTAGAAGCCTTTCTAGGACGCATATGGTACGGACTCCACTTGGGGCAGAGGGGGAGTTATAGTGGAAGATGCCATCCCAGAGGCAGGGGTGGTCAGCAGAATCTGGGTTCCAGGGATTCGTTCTCTAGTCAACCTTATCAGCGCTACTGAAGGGGGGCCTGATTGCTTACCTCTGGAAGCAGTCGGGGAAGATTTTCCTTGCACCGAAATGCCTGGTAACACATAACCACTGATGCCTGGGTGCTAAGGATCATTTCCAAAGGTTATCTAATTCCCTTCACCTTTTATCTGAGAACCTCAACAAGACTCCCTGACATTCCACCCAGTCAGAGAGTTCAAGCAACAATAGGGATACAAAAACTGCTAGAAAAAAAGAGTCATCCAAGAAGTCCCACCAGACCAACTAGGATCCGGGTTTTACTCAAGATTCTTTTTAGTGCCAAAGAAAATGGGGGACTAGAGACCAACTTTGGATCTCAGTATTCTAAATAAATTCATCCAACAAGCAAAATTCTGGATGGTCACGGTTCAGTCAATGCTCCCCTTTTTAGAGAAAGACAATTGGATGTGCTCTACCGACTTTCAAGACACATATTACCACATAAAGATGGACAAATGCTCAAGAAAGTTTCTCCACTTCCAAATGGGAGCCAGTCATTTCCAATTCAGAATGCTGCCCTTTGGCCTTACCACAGCCCCAAGGTTTTCACCAAATGTATGGCAGCAGTCACAGCACATCTGAGGCTCCACAGATTCCGAGTGTTTCCTTACTTAGATGACTGGCTTCTCACCGCTCCCTCCAAGCATCTACTACTGCAAGCTACAGACTACATTCTGAAGCTAGCCCTTTAGTTGGGCATCACAGTCAATTCTGCAAAATCTCAACTAACCCCTTCTCAGGACATGGAATTTATCAGAGCTCACCTCAACACTGTTTCTTGCATAGCATTGCTTCCACTACACAGGTTACAGAAAATTCAGTCCCAGGTCCTCCCTGTTCTTTGCTCAAACAAAATTACTGCTTATCAAATTCTGCAGGCATTGGGCTCCATGGCAGCAGTGATCACATTGGTTCCACTGGGAAGATTTCACATGAGACTTCTCCAATGGTTACTTGCAAACCAATGGACTATTCTAACCCACCCCAAGAACTATTTCATTTTCATATCCAGTCAATGTAAGAATGACCTATCCTAGTGGATGCACTCAGAGTAGATTCTTCTAGGCCACCCCTTTGTTTCCCCTCAGTCCAAGGCCATAGTGACCATGGATGCTTCCCAGATGGGGGGGGGGGGCATTACCTCAGGAAGACAATCCAAGGCACTTGGTCCCCCTCCGAGGTCAATTTGCATATCAGTCTTCTAGAGTTAAGGGCAGTGCTTGTGGCATTGCAAGCATTTCACTCTGCCTTACCTCAAGGGATGATAGCTATTCAGTCAGACAGCATGTCTGTAATCTAGTACATCAACAAACAGGGGGGAACCAAGTCCTACCCATTGTGTCGAGAAGCCCTTTGAGTGTGGCAATGGGCTCTAACTTTCAACTGCTTTCTGATAGTAATGCACATCCTGGGGAGTTCAAACGTCATTGTGGACAAACTAAGCAGATGCATCCTCATGCCTCACAAGTAGCCTCTGAACTCCAGTGTAATGAAGGAGGTCTTTCTTCACTGGGGCCAGCCTTGCTGCGACCCATTGGCTTCACCCCTGAACAAGTGCAGAGACACTCCTCCACGATTGGCCCCCAGGTCTCCTTAATGCCTTCCCCCTTTCATTCCTCTTTTTCTCAAGAAAGCAGCTCGGTTGAGAAACAAATTGATCCGCATTTCTCCTTACTGGCCTCGACAGATATGGTTTCCCTTCCTCTGGCCTCATCTACTACACCGCCCATGGACTCTGGACCCAGTTCTGGGTCTCTTGTCCCACCCCCAGGGACTAGTGCATCCCAATCTTCACACTCTCCACACTCATGCTAACTGCTTGGTTTCTCCAATTCCAGTAGTCGCCAGGAATAATGGCATCCCTCCCCCCATACGACACATTTTGTTGGCTTCCCATAAGCCATTCACCAGGAGTCTCTACCTTGGTAAATGGAAGAGATTTTCTATTTGGGCTTCTGACAATGGTCTGGATCCCTTTTCAGCACTAGTAGAAAAAATTTTGGAGTTTCTAGCTGCATCTTTAGTAAAGGAGTTTCTGCTTCTACAATTAAGGTCATCTTAGCAGCTATTTCAAATTTCCATAACAGTATCGAGGATCAGCCCTTAATTTCTCCCAGACTTTGTAAGGTTTTTCTTAAGGGCACAATCTGCTTGAAGCCCCTTTTCAAAAACCCTCTTCTGCCATGAGACCTGACCCTTGTGTAACAATCACTTCATCTCCGTTTGAACCTGCAGTGACTTGTGATTTAACCTTCCTTTCTTGGAAGACATTACTTCTCATAGCTGTCAATTTGAAGATGTGAGTCTCCGAATTACAGGCTTTATGTTCTACAGCTCTGTATTTAGTTTTCCATAGAGACAGAGTGTAACTCAGAACAAACCCAACTTTCCTTCCTAAAGTGATATCACAGACCAATATCAATCAGTCCATAGACGTGCCTGTATTCTTCCCAAATTTTTTAAATAAAGGCGAGTACTGCCTGCACCTTCTGGATGTACGCAGGCAATTGCATTTCTGTCTAGATAGAACTAAACAATTCAGATTATCAGACCAGTTATTTGTATCCTTTGCTAGTGCAACCTTGGGCAAATTGGTGTCTAAGGTGACTCTGTCCAAGTGGTTAAGGGTTGCATCTCTTTTATTTACACAAAACTTAAGATAAAGCTCCCTATGCCAGTCAAAGCACATTTTATCAGATCTATGGTGATTTCTGCTGTTTTTCATTCCAAAGCTTCCATGTCAGAAATTTGTGCTTGATGCAATGTGCGCTAATCCACATACTTTTATTACTCATTACAAATTGGATATGGTCTTCAGAGGGAGAGCCTCCTTTGGTTCTGTGCTTCTCAGGAATATTTTCCCATAGGGCCACCCAGGATCTAAGGTAGCTGGGGACTCTGTCCCACAAGTCAGAAATAGATGAAGATTGACAACATCAAATAAAGAAGTTATGTCTTACCATAACGTTCCATCTGTATTGTTGATCTTCATCTATTCTTGCATCCCTCCAGCCTGCACCTTCCTTTAGACTTCTGGTGGAGCAACATCCTATGCTGGATTCTTATAGTTACAGATACCTTGGACAATGTTTCTGACTTAGAGAGTATTTCTATGCATGATAGCAAACTCGATCTGAGGTAATGTTGAGAAGGGCATTGTAGGTAGACTTGCAGCTCGAGAGATTTTTTTGGCTGATGCGATCTTTATAACAGCTGGATTGGTTGTAAGGATCAGAACTGTAACCCACAAGTCAAGAATAGATGAAGATAACAGATGGGATGTTATGGTAAGACCTAACTGCTTTTTCATTCAAGGATATTGGAAAAGGGGTTTGGAGACCAGTTTTGGAGTTTTGCTTTCTGAACCAGTTTGTGATACTACCCAAGTTAAAAATGCTGTCAGTTCGCAACTTATTATCTCTTATTTCTCATTTGGGTTTCCTGTTGATCTTAGATTTAAAAGATGCATATCATCACACTCCTATAGATCCATATTTAAAACTTTTTCTAAGATTTTGTCCGTCTTTGATCTCTTATCCTATCTACTGCTCCAGGTGTTTTCACAAAGTGTCGAGCTCCTGTGATAGTCTGCTGCATCTTTCTTTATTTCGATGACACTGTTTTCTTTGCAGTCTTCTTGCAAGTGTAAGGAATGCCTTCCTTGGTAAAGGGATCTCCTGTACAAGCTGATGTTCCAGAACATTCGCCATTCTTTTTTTATTCCATGACAAGATCGTTTGTCTAGGGTTTCTGCTGGGCACCTCAGTTCAACGTCTCTTTCTTAAACAAAAAATAAAATGATAATAATAAATATAATAGTAAATCCCTGTTTAGATCTATTCTTTAGGTTTTCCACTCAGACTTCCATCTGAGCAAGGGCGTTCCTCTGGAATCCATGTATGATGGCATAAGTGATGCTCATGCTCCTGCACGACTCACATGAATAGTTACAATAGTAGCTGAAATCTCTATGGCCCCAGCACCACTATCCCGTGACTTTTCAAATTACAGTTCTAGGATTTGTGAAAAGGGAGGTTATCTGGTGGGGGCACCAGATCTGTCAGAATTCAATCCTTTCATTTCTCCTCTTGTTCCAGCACAATCAGTCACAGCAGACACTTTGGACTTTCCTTTGGGAGCATTGTCTATGGGGATAAAAGTGCACGATCTTTGGAACAAAAAAGACAGCTCAAAACACAGCATAAAAGAGATGTCAGTTCTCATAAATACTGTCCACTCTCCAAATCATCTGTGGTCCCTGGGACCACTACAGTTGTTTACAGACAAAACCAGAGTGATATGGTTCATAAGCAAGTAGGAACTAGATCTAACCCTCTGTGCAGGCTCACTATGGCAACCTTGGGTATAGCTTTTCAGTACAATCTCACTGTACAGGCATTTTACGTTCCATCAGAGCAAAACTGTGTGTCAGACAAGCTGAGCAGGGCAAACAGCCACACAAATGGAAACTGAATCATATGGTCTTCCAGTATTTGATCTGTCTGTGGAGAATGCCTGAAATAGATCCTTTAGCCTCCTCTGTAAGCAGTCAGTTGGCTAAATTCTGCTCCAGCATTCCATGTAAGAAGGCCTCGACAGCAGATGCCTTTTCCTTGAACAAGAATGTAAATGTATGCTTTTCTGCCCTTTTCGCAAATATACAGGGTACTTCTGAAGATTCAGAAGGACTCTGTAAAGATCATTGTGATGACTGTCTTGGCCCAGACACAGTGGTTCTCCTTTCTACTGGAAATGGACAGGAGCAATTATTACAAGCTTCCTCACAGACTGGATTTACTCACAAGACTAGGGGTATTTGATATATCCCAAATCCAAACAACTGCAATGGACTGCCTGGATTATAAGATCTAAATACCTTTCAGGCACGTTTTTTTCCTGAGGATAAACAGCATGTTTTAATGGAGGCTAGAAAATCTGCTACTGGGAAATCGTATTTTAGCAAATAGAAAACATTTTATAGTGGGTGACAGCAAACTAACCAGTAACCGTGATTTTACACAGCTTGTCTGAGTTACTGTCTAGGGCCTGTCTTACTCATCAATCAGGGGTCATTTATTGGCCATTTCAGTATTTATGCCCATATAGCCCCCCTTTTTTAATGCAGTGGCATGAGAGTTTTTGTTTCTCCAGAGTTATAGTAATGTAGAGTCATTAAAACAGAAATAAAATAATTTATGAAACAGGATCATAAAACAAGTACATAAATCTGCAGCACTCATTCATGGTAACTTGTATGCTTGTTGCATTTATCTTTTGAGCAAAACAGAACAATATAGAAAGGAAATAGCAGAATAGAAAGGTGATACCCATTTCTAGAGTGTAAGTTTCTTCAGCTCTCCATTAATTATGATCCGTAACTTCTCTGGTTAATAAAAAAAAACAAAATACGCCTGAGCTGTATGCAAGACTAATAGGAATAAATAAACATTTTCTCTGGTTGTAAGTTACTATTCATATTCAAGACATTTCTGAATTTATCACCTTTTTTAATTTTTTTCTTCATATATTCAACTGCTGTAGCAGTCATTTTTTTAATCCACACACCAAAATGCTACATTTTATTTTCCCATGCATATGGATATTGCTGAACCCTTTCATGAGTAGGCACATAGTTTACTTCTGTAGTATTTGTTTTATCTTCATTTTATATCCAAACAAAATTGAAACTATATAAAAATGTTGCACAGCACCAACATTACATTTTCTGAAGCTATCAAATGCAAAATACCACGGTCAGATAAAGCTCTTTTCTTGAGTATCATACCAATTATATCCTTGATTTTGTGAAGCACATTTTTCCTCTGCACAACTCTAAATGTACGATAGTAACAGTGGACAGAGAAGGATGTCTTTGCCTGGTTCCTCTGTTCTAAACCCTGCTTGATAGTGAAGAGCCCTCTTACCTTAATTCTTGCTTATGACCTTTAATATAGTCTGTCAGGTAATGTGAATGCTGTCATTACCTTACTCCAAATCCCACCTGATTCTATTCAATGCTTTCTCGGCATCGAGTCATCAAAGATTGCAGTGTTTCCTTCCGAGTTACCATTGTTCTCTTATTGTGCTGAAGTGTTCGCCTCCCCTCCACAAAACCACATTGATCTATAATTATTAGCTCAGTAATACCTTTGACATTCTCTTAACTAATCTAGACAAAAAAGCCAAATCTGAAGGGTCTTTACACAGTGGGTAATACAGCCACCAAAGCTTTCCCCATTCAAAATATTGTTAAAACCTAGATTTTTTAACAGCTTTATTGAATTATCACTTGACAGGCAAACTTACATTTATATAAAAGTAATCAAACCATAGTATCAAGTTCACATTTACAAAACCTGTACATCACATATATTGTTGTATACCATATACTCTAAGCAAAATTACATAAATTATTCAATTATTGCCTTCTCTTAAACCTCATTCATCCTCCAAAACATTTTTCTGCATGTATTGTCCCCACAATTTCCATTTTTTCCTATGTAATTTGCTCCTACCCTTTTCTAAAGATTTGACTTCCTCTTCTTTTATTTCTGTTTCAGTATGTACCACTATAAGTAGAGTTAAGTTACAGTTTTATTTCCATTTTGTAGTAATTGCTTTTTTGGCAGCCACCAGAATTAAACTTACCAAGGCCTTACTATGTCTAGGCAATTCAAATCATGTATCCCAGCTCAAAAAATCATTTCCTTAATTACACTCATTTCCCCACCCAGTATTCCTAATGGAGTACTCTGTCGGGAATGTTTAAAGTTTGGCAACTCGTTACATTCTCAAAACATATGATGTTGTCAATCTCACCTTTATTCTCACTGATGGGTTGATCCATCTCGGCCATTTCAGAAGCTTGAGGTCTTCAGCAAAGCTCATGGGCATCCCTCTTTACCCGTAATGTGACCCTTTAGCTTGCTCAGATCTTGTTTGCCACTCAGCAAAGGAGGTTCTACTAGCAAGCTCTGGGCTGTGTGTGTCTATTTTTTCTTATCGTTAGTTTAGTTTTTTCTGTTTAATAGTTTTATATAGCTTCACCCTCTCTTAATTCTTCTTCAGAGTGAGTGTTAGGCAAGTTAGTTCTTTTACTCCTTACTTTTGGTTATTAACATCTGTTTAAGTTAGAGGACATTTCCCCCGCTTTTCCTCTGTTTAACTCCTTACTTTTGGTTATTAACAGCTGTTTAAGTTAGAGGACATTTCCCCTGCTTTTCCTCTGTTTAACTCCTTATGTTTGGTTATTAACAGCTGTTTAAGTTAGAGGACATGTCCCCTGCTTTTCCTCTGTTTAACTCCTTAATTTGGTTATTAACAGCTGTTTAAGTTAGAGGACATTTCCCCTGCTTTTCCTCTGTTTAACTCCTTACTTTTGGTTATTAACAACTGTTTAAGTTAGAGGACATTTCCCCCGCTTTTCCTCTGTTTAACTCCTTACTTTTGGTTATTAACAGCTGTTTAATTTAGAGGACATTTCCCCCGCTTTTCCTCTGTTTAACTCCTTACTTTTGGTTATTAACAGCTGTTTAAGTTAGAGGACATTTCCCCCGCTTTTCCTCTGTTTAACTCCTTATGTTTGGTTATTAACAGCTGTTTAAGTTAGAGGACATTTCCCCTGCTTTTCCTCTGTTTAACTCCTTACTTTTGGTTATTAACAGCTGTTTAAGTTAGAGGACATTTCCCCTGCTTTTCCTCTGTTTAACTCCTTACTTTTGGTTATTAACATCTGTTTAAGTTAGAGGACATTTCCCCTGCTTTTCCTCTGTTTAACTCCTTACTTTTGGTTATTAACAGCTGTTTAAGTTAGAGGACATTTCCCCCGCTTTTCCTCTGTTTAACTCCTTACTTTTGGTTATTAACATCTGTTTACGTTAGAGGACATTTCCCCCGCTTTTCCTCTGTTTAACTCCTTACTTTTGGTTATTAACAGCTGGTTTAAGTTAGAGGACATTTCCCCCGCTTTTCCTCTGTTTAACTCCTTACTTTTGGTTATTAACAGCTGTTTAAGTTAGAGGACATTTCCCCCGCTTTTCCTCTGTTTAACTCCTTACTTTTGGTTATTAACAGCTGTTTAAGTTAGAGGACATTTCCCCCGCTTTTCCTCTGTTTAACTCCTTACTTTTGGTTATTAACATCTGTTTAAGTTAGAGGACATTTCCCCCGCTTTTCCTCTGTTTTATTCCTTACTTTTGGTTATTAACAGCTGTTTAAGTTAGAGGACATTTCCCCTGCTTTTCCTCTGTTTAACTCCTTACTTTTGGTTATTAACATCTGTTTAAGTTAGAGGACATTTCCCTCTGTTTTACTCCTTACTTTTGGTTATTAGCAGCTGTTTAAGTTAGAGGACATTTCCCCCGCTTTTCCTCTGTTTAACTCCTTACTTTTGGTTATTAACATCTGTTTAAGTTAGAGGACATTTCCCCCGCTTTTCCTCTGTTTAACTCCTTACTTTTGGTTATTAACATCTGTTTAAGTTAGAGGACATTTCCCTCGCTTTTCCTCTGTTTAACTCCTTACTTTTGGTTATTAACATCTGTTTAAGTTAGAGGACATTTCCCCTGCTTTTCCTCTGTTTAACTCCTTACTTTTGGTTATTAACATCTGTTTAAGTTAGAGGACATTTCCCCTGCTTTTCCTCTGTTTAACTCCTTACTTTTGGTTATTAACATCTGTTTAAGTTAGAGGACATTTCCCCCGCTTTTCCTCTGTTTAACTCCTTACTTTTGGTTATTAACATCTGTTTAAGTTAGAGGACATTTCCCCCGCTTTTCCTCTGTTTAACTCCTTACTTTTGGTTATTAACAGCTGTTTAAGTTAGAGGACATTTCCCCCACTTTTCCTCTGTTTAACTCCTTACTTTTGGTTATTAACATCTGTTTAAGTTAGAGGACATTTCCCCCGCTTTTCCTCTGTTTTACTCCTTACTTTTGGTTATTAGCATCTGTTTAAGTTAGAGGACATTTCCCCTGCTTTTCCTCTGTTTTACTCCTTACTTTTGGTTATTAGCATCTGTTTAAGTTAGAGGACATTTCCCCCGCTTTTTCTCTGTTTAACTCCTTACTTTTGGTTATTAACATCTGTTTAAGTTAGAGGACATTTCCCCCGCTTTTCCTCTGTTTAACTCCTTACTTTTGGTTATTAACATCTGTTTAAGTTAGAGGACATTTCCCCCGCTTTTCCTCTGTTTAACTCCTTATGTTTTTTTATTAACAGCTGTTTAAGTTAGAGGACATTTCCCCCACTTTTCCTCTGATTTACTCCTTACTTTTGATTATTAGCATCTGTTTAAGTTAGAGGACATTTCCCCTGCTTTTCCTCTGTTTTACTCCTTACTTTTGGTTATTAACAGCTGTTTAAGTTAGAGGACATTTCCCCCGCTTTTCCTCTGTTTAACTCCTTACTTTTGGTTATTAACATCTGTTTAAGTTAGAGGACATTTCCCCCACTTTTCCTCTGTTTAACTCCTTACTTTTGGTTATTAACATCTGTTTAAGTTAGAGGACATTTCCCCCGCTTTTCCTCTGTTTAACTCCTTACTTTTGGTTATTAACAGCTGTTTAAGTTAGAGGACATTTCCCCTGATTTTCCTCTGTTTAACTCCTTACTTTTGGTTATTAACATCTGTTTAAGTTAGAGGACATTTCCCTCGCTTTTCCTCTGTTTTACTCCTTACTTTTGGTTATTAGCAGCTGTTTAAGTTAGAGGACATTCCCCCCGCTTTTCCTCTGTTTACCTCCTTACTTTTGGTTATTAACATCTGTTTAAGTTAGAGGACATTTCTCCTGCTTTTCCTCTGTTTAACTCCTTACTTTTGGTTATTAACATCTGTTTAAGTTAGAGGACATTTCCCCCGCTTTTCCTCTGTTTAACTCCTTACTTTTGGTTATTAACATCTGTTTAAGTTAGAGGACATTTCCCCCGATGTTCCTCTGTTTAACTCCTTAATTTTGGTTATTAGCAGCTGTTTAAGTTAGAGGACATTTCCCCCGCTTTTCCTCTGTTTAACTCCTTACTTTTGGTTATTAACATCTGTTTAAGTTAGAGGACATTTCCCCCGCTTTTCCTCTGTTTAACTCCTTACTTTTGGTTATTAACAGCTGTTTAAGTTAGAGGACATTTCCCCCCGCTTTTCCTCTGTTTAACTCCGTACTTTTGGTTATTATCATCTCTTTAAGTTAGAGGACATTTCCCTCGCTTTTCCTCTGTTTAACTCCTTACTTTTGGTTATTAACATCTGTTTAAGTTAGAGGACATTTCCCCTGCTTTTCCTCTGTTTAACTCCTTACTTTTGGTTATTAACATCTGTTTAAGTTAGAGGACATTTCCCCTGCTTTTCCTCTGTTTAACTCCTTACTTTTGGTTATTAACATCTGTTTAAGTTAGAGGACATTTCCCCCGCTTTTCCTCTGTTTAACTCCTTACTTTTGGTTATTAACAGCTGTTTAAGTTAGAGGGCATTTCCCCCGCTTTTCCTCTGTTTAACTCCTTACTTTTGGTTATTAACATCTGTTTAAGTTAGAGGACATTTCCCCCGCTTTTCCTCTGTTTAACTCCTTGCTTTTGGTTATTAACAGCTGTTTAACTCCTTACTTTTGGTTATTAACAGCTGTTTAAGTTAGAGGACATTTCCCCCACTTTTCCTCTGTTTAACTCCTTACTTTTGGTTATTAACATCTGTTTAAGTTAGAGGATATTTCCCCTGAATTTCCTCTATTTAACTCCTTACTTTTGGTTATTAACATCTGTTTAAGTTAGAGGACATTTCCCCTGCTTTTCCTCTGTTTAACTCCTTACTTTTGGTTATTAACAGCTGTTTAAGTTAGAGGACATTTCCCCTGCTTTTCCTCTGTTTTCCTTTTGCTTATTCATCCATTTTAATTAGAGGATGAATAAAAAAAAGTTCTCTTTCTCTTTCCTTCTCAATGTCTGTTTGTTAGAGGGCTGCTTGTGTGGGTTTGTATACGAGTGCCCCTTAGCGATTCACACACTGTGTTTATTGCTTGAGGTCTCTTCACCTACAAGAGTCATGCTCCATCTGACATGGATTTAACCAGAGAGCGGTGATGGTGTGCAAGAATAAACTCTTTCTGAAAGGGTTAATAAAAAACTCCCTTTTCTCAGGTTATATCGTCTTCTAAATCTGACAAATCTGAAGAGTCAGAAAAGTCCCAAAAATGTCCTCCTTCAGCACTGAGATCCTCCTCTGAGACAAAGCAAAATGCACCTAGACTGTCAGATCCAATAGAACCTACAGAGTAGACAGCTGATCTTGAAGCTAAGGCTTCATTGGAGAAATTGGAACCCTCAGCTCTGAAGTCAACCTTGCCTTCCAAATTCAGGTATTGGAGACGATTGCCTTCTTTGGAACCAGTCCCTTCTCAGCCCCCATCACCATTTTTGACCATATCTAGATAACCTACCCTTTCTACCCAGTCCAACAAGAAGTCTGTCTCATGAAGATGTGGATAGGGTGGTACAAAGACTGCTAAAGACTCTGGCCTTGGCCAAATTATTATTGGATCTGAGCCCAAAGGAATTGGGACAGACACAATCTTCCCCCTCCGTGCCTGCTCCTCTTCTGATCCATCCCTTGGTTTCAGGGCCAGAAGGTTCTGACATCCAGCTTGTGTGTATCAGGTCCGGGACCCATTGACTCTATGGATCCGTATCTGCCCTGAACATTTCTGCCCAGTCAGAGCAGGAGATCTCTGAAAGCGACACTCTCCAGTCTTGGATCTGGGATCTGACTTGCCTCTGGAGGCTTCAGTGTGGGTGAATTTGTCTCCTATCTCTACTTCAGAGCATCTGTCTTCTGCTGTGGAGGTTCCATTGGCCCCAACAACCCATTTGTCAGATCCAGGGAGCTCTTCGGAGCAGGGGCAGACTGTCTTTGAATTTATGAGAAGGGTTCTGATTACTTTCCAGCCTGAGACACAATCTCCCTTGGATCTTCCTCACAGTTCTGTGCAGGTGTCTTTGCTTTCTCACATACCTTCTCCACAGGACCACAGAGACCCCAGGCCTCAGGATGTCTAGCAGGGGACTCTCTCCTGTTCTGAAACCTCTCCAGAATATCCCACTGAGGAGGTTCCTTGGAAGAGGACATGCAAGAGGAAGCATCTTGATTCTGTGGAGGAGTCTATCACATTTGATGCCAACCTCAATGAAGCAGAAGGATCCCCATGGTCACCTCCTAAAGATGTCTCCTTTGGAGACATCCTGGAAATTTTAAAGCAGGGAGGTGACTGGCAGTCCCCCTCCCCTTTGGCCAAGGAGTTGGTTTATCTGAAGGCCTTTGGGTCTCGCCCTTCAACCTCTCCTTCCGATGAGCTTTTTAGCAGTGTATGCCATGGTTGTGGCAGTGGCTACTAAAAAGGAGCTATCTGAGACCAGTTCCTTTAGCCATCCCCCAAATAAAAATTCCAGGACCATGGATAGGTATACGAAGTGCGTCTTTTCATCCATGACTTTTGCCTTATGGTCACTGAACTACCTTACCCACTTCACAAGATTGCAGAGGGACATGTTAAAGGAACCTTCAGACTCCCTCCAAAGAGCTGTAGCTGACATGGTGGTGGATAAAGTCAGTGCTTAGCTCACCACCTTAAATACAGTCATCAACACATCCATGAGGCCCATATCGTACGCAGCAGATGAAACGAGTATGGTGGCGGGTTCAGGCTTCTTTCTCAGGAGGCAGGCCTAGATATGCCTTCATGATTTCATGGAGGTCTTCAAATCTTCCTTCATTAATGCCCCTTTTGATGGCTCTTCTCTTTTTGGACCTAAGGTTATAGGTTCATAGGTTCATAGGTAGGTACTAGGCTATCGGCCCAAGGGCCTATGCAAGCCTAGCCAACAAGGTTCCCTGGCTTACGCCACCCAAGAAAGTTATTTTCCTGTGCCACTGATGAGCAGAGACACAGAAGTGATCCCTGGGGAATAGACTAGATTAGTACTAGGCTAACTGCTCTTTTGGGCCACTTGAAGCCTAGCCAGTTACCCCATGTGAGAATCAAACCCTGCACCTAGTATCTTTAAGGTAAGCACCTTAACCATTATGTCATCCTCCCACCCAGATAAAGAGATGTTTACCAGGTGTGAACAGGAAGGCAAGACCTTATCTGTCATTGGAGTGCATTTTTCCACACCTACTAGACCCTTCTCTAAATGTCAGAGAGGTAGTGGGAAAATGTGTTTCAGAAAGTCACAAAGGTCTTTCCAGGACATACAAGATGAAGGTTCCCCTAGAGGCGGAAGGGAGAAGAATAATGGAAGATGCTACCATCATGGCAGGGGAGGCCCGCAGAATCAGGGCTCCAGAGAATCTTTGGTAGACTGCTGAAGGAGTGCCTGACTTCTCACCTCTGGAGGCAGTTGGGGGGTCGATTGTCACTGCACCGCAAAACCTGGCAAAAGTTAAACAACAAATGGGTGCAGGATAAAATATCCAGAAGATACATCATTCCCTTCTCCTGCCACACTCCCATAAACCAGTCAATTCCAGACATTCCACCTAGTCAAAAGGAATAAGTAACATTAGAAATCCAAAAGTTGCTAAGAATGAGTCACTCAATAAGTCCCTGCAGACCAGAGGGGATCTGGAACCTACTCAAGATTCTTTTTAGTTCCAAAGAAAACAGGGGACTGGAGACCTATTTTGGACCTCAGCAAGCTGAACAAATCTGTTAAAAAAACAAAGTTCCAGATGGTGACACTACAGTCGATACTTCCATTCCTGGAAAAAAAGACAATTGGATGTGCTCTGTAGACCTTCAGGATGCATACTGCCACATTCGAATGAAAGGTGATCCAGAAGATACTTGCTCTTCCAGTTAGGAGCCAGTCATTTTTTTGGCCTCTGCCCTTTGGTCTCACTACAGCCCTCAGTGTTCACCAAGTGCATGGCAGTTGTGGTGGCTCACCTGAAACACCGAGGATTCCGAGTGTTTCCATATCTGAACAACTAGCTCATAACTGCCCCAACCAGGCATCTTCTGCTACAAGCCAGGGACAATACTCTTCAATGCTGTTCCTCCCTAGGTATTACTGTAAACTACAAAACAATCTGCTCTAGAGCCATGTCAAAACTTAGTCTTCATAGGACCAGAAGTAAACACAACCACACCGGTAGCAAGACTCCCACAAGACAGAGTAGACTATCTCCACCATTATGTAAGATTGTTAATCAAGAAGACACGAGCCTCTGCAAAACTGGTTCTTCAAGTACTGAGGAAAATGGTTGCATCAATTGTGCGCATTCCCCTAGCTCGTCTTCATATGAGAATACTTCAGAGGTTACTTTCTGCACAATGGTCAATCCTGGAACTTCCAATGTCACACAAAGTCATGATAACCAACTCCTGCAAAAATGATCTCCGATGGTGGATTCACTCTCCCTTAGTGTCTCAAGGCCATCACTTCCTCCGCCCTTAACCCCAGGCCACAGTGACTACGGACGATTCCCAGATAGGGTGAGGGTGGCATTATCTAGGAAAGATGGTTAAAGGCATCTGTCAGGAACACAAGGCTCATTTGCACATAAACATGGAGATGAGGGCAATGTTTTAGCGCTGCAAGCATTTCAAGACACTCTCCCTCTAGGAATCTTAGCAATCCAGTCAGACAACATGTCTGTAGTCTGATACATAAACAAACAGGGGGAACCAGATCTTACCCCTTTTGTTGAGAAGCTCTGAGGGGTCTGGCAATGGGCAATGGCTTCCGACCGCTTTCTGATAGCAATGCATATCCCAGGGAAATCCAACGTGATTGTAGACAAATTCAGCAGGGCCAATTTATGGCCTCACAAGTGGTCCCTCATTCATAAAGTTATGTAAGAGATCTTCCGGAAATGAGGCCAGCCTTGCTGCAATCTCTTTGCATCACCCACCAAGGCGAAATGCGGCAACCACTTTGCCCTGATCTCTGCCATGGGAGAATCACCATGAGATGCACTTGTTCATGATTAGCCTCTGGGACTTCTTTATGCCTTTACTCCAATCCCTCCATTCCCAAGTTTTTGCAGAACGCAAGTTTGTTGGTGATGACAATAGTCCTGATTGCCCCCTATTGGCCTTATCAAATCTGGTTCCCCTTTCTTCAGCCTCATCTTTAGGATGAACTATGGATTCTGGACCCTGCTCCAGACCTTCTGACTTACCTGTCAGGAATGGTTCACCCCAACATGGGCAGTCTCAAACTAACAGCTTGGCTGCTCCAGTTCCCCTGATCACCAGGTGTTCCTCTCCTTTCCTCCCCAGTCAGACATATTTTGTTATCTTCCCATAAAACATGTACACGTAAATTGTACAAAAGTAAATGGAGGGGATTTGTTACATGGGCCAGAGATAATCAGATCCCTTTTCTGCTCCCATGCATTCTATTTTAGAATTTTTGACAAAAACCTTTCAATGAATGAGTTGCTGCAGGCACTATTAGGGTTCAGTTGGCAGCAATTTTAAATTTCCATGTAGGAGAAACTGGTTCTGGAATCATGTCTCACAGACTTTGTAAAGCTTTCTTAAAAGGAACTACCATGATAAGACCCCATACAAACATTCAACACCACCCTGGGATCTGAATTTTGTCTTATCAAACATGATTGGTCCTACTTTTGAACCATCAGCTGCATGTGATTTGAAATATCTTTCCTGGAAAATACTCTTTTTAGTGACTATTACTTCGGTCAGAAGGGTTTCTGAATTGCAAGCTTTGTCTGCCAATCCCCCATACCTAGTTTTTCATAAGGACAGAATTTCTTTACACACTAACCCCTCATTTCTACCAAAGGTTGTGTCGGAAAATAACCTCATCCGGTCCATTGAGCTGCCAGCTTTCTTCCCAAATTTTCAAAATAAAGGAGAATATTCACTGCATCTTTTTGGATGTTCATAGACAGTTACATTTATACTTACATAGAACTTCAGAAATTAAAAAATCAGATCAGCTTTTTATTTCTTATTCCGATATTAGAAAAGGTCAACCAGTCACCAAAGTTATTTTATCCAAATGGCTTACACTATGCATATCCTGCATTTACAATTCTAAGAATAGAGCCCTTCCAAATCCCGTTAAAGCTCATTCCACCAGGTCGGTAGCCACGTCTGCAGCCTTCCAAGCTAGGTTACCTTCTGATAACATATGTGCTGCAGTAACATGGGCAAAACCTCATAACTTTATTACTCATTACAGAGTGGATTTGGCCTCCAGAAGCAGAGCCCCCTTTGGTTCTGTGGTTCTGTAGAATATTCTCCCATGAGCCACCCAAGAATCAGGTAGCTTGGGATGCGGTTCCATCAGTGAGAATAAAGGTGAGATTGACAGCATCACATAAATAAGTTATGTACATCACATAAAAAAATTATGTATTTACCATAACATTCCATGTGTGTTGTCCATTTCGACCTTTATTCTCGCAACCCTCTCTCCTTACCCGCTGCCTGTACTCCTGGAAGACAGAGTAGTATAAATTGGGTACTACAGGACTATATAGCCTCAGAATTGATATCCTGCTTGTGTATATGTATATATGTGTGTGTGTGTGTGTGTGTGTGTGTGTGTGTGTGTGTGTGTGTGTGTGTGTGTGTGTGTGTGTGTATATATATATATATATATATATATATATATATATATATATTTATTTATTTTTTTTTTCACATTGTCTCTATAAGAGTATAGGGGCAAACAAGATCTGAGGAAGCTAAAGGGTTGCATTATGGGTAAACAAGGATGTCACGATCTTTGCCGAAGACCTCAATCTTTTGAAATGGCCGAGACTGATCCAATGGATCAGCTCCAACCCATCAGTGAGAATAAAGGTTGAGATGGACAACACACATGGAACATTATGGTAAGTACATAACTTTGTTTTTCAAGCTACCTCTTTCACCTCCATCATTGCCATCTACCCGAAGAAAAATTATTTGGACTTTGCTTGGAGTTTAAAAGTATCTGTGCAAAACTTTCCAGGCAAAAATCCAAATTTGTCTAGATTTTGTTGCATATTTGAGATCCAAAAGTATATTTGTGAACTGCGTATCTAATCTCGCTTCTCAATATTTTCTGATGACTTCTGATTGATTCCTGTAGTTATCTTCCTGTAGTTATCATGCAATATTTTATATGTCCTGTTAATTATCCATTTTTAACAGCATTATCTGATGTTGTCCTTTTCATTCTTCCTGAATGTATGGGTTCGGATCCGACCCTCGGAAATGACTCTGCCGCATATTCCAGACTTCAGATCCAGCTCTCAAGCTCCTCCCTCTACCCGTAATGCCCTATTCCATCCCTATTGCCTCAGATCTCATTTACCATCATTGTGAACAGACGCGGGTTCCACTCTCGAGTTTAGTAGAGATACATTGTGAGATATTTAACTTTAAATTTCTTTTCATTTAGTTTTATTATCCTCCCTCTTAGTTTCTCGCTTGTCATTAGGATTTTCCAATTCTTTTTTATACTAATAAACCAAAAAAAGGTACAAGCCAGATAGCCAGTGCCAGATGATTGTTTATTCCGCAAATCCACGAACTAACACTGATAAATCACACTGCAAACCAAAGAATATTAACGTAGTATAAAATATCCTAACGTTTTATAGGATTTTATACTACGTTATTGTTCTTTGGTTTGCAGTGTGATTTATCAGTGTTAGTTCGTGGATTTGCGGAATAAACAATCATCTGGCACTGGCTATCTGGCTTGTACCTTTTTTTGGTTTATCAGTGCAGTTTCGGGTACTTGTGACCAACTTGCTTGTTTCTTTTTTATACTATTATTATAGTAATTCTTGTTTACCATTGTTGGTATTTCTGATTACCCTTTTCACTGCAGGATATTTCTTTAGCTTACCATCATTGGTAATCAAGTACTGCTTTCTCTTTTTCTTTCTTTCTTTCTAAAAAAAAAACCTCTACTTGTAGTCTATTTTTGCCATTTGTTTTTTTCTCTTTGTCTGATACTGACATGTCAGACAAACCAACAGGCTTTAAGAAATGCACTTCTTGTGGGTATAAAATCCCAAACTCAGACACCCACAAGGAGTGTATGTACTGTCTTTGGGCTGGGCACGTGGGCATTTCTTGCAAAATCTGCTCCTCCACCTTTAACCCAAGAGCCCTGGCAGATAGACGCAATAAACTTATTCTAAGGAGACTTTTCCCTTCTACATCTTTTTCAGGAGCTCAAGCCCCCCTCCAAATCTAGTAAGTTTACTCCTCTAGTGCACAGGAAATGCTCCATTCCAAAATCTCCCAGGTCTTCATCGGAGTTTCCTTTGAAAATTAGAAAAAATTCAGATCCGACACTACCTGATCCAAAGACTCAACAATCTCAGCTGAAGCCATGGGATCCTAAGGATTCAGCTCTGTCTGTTATCGCCATAAGCCCTTCAGTAGCCCCCTTGGATCCTTGGTCCTTGGATCTGAAGCCAGATACTTCTTATAGGAGTGCCACTCCAGAATTTCACTTGAAGCCAATAACACCCACCCTGCCTTCTCAATTGTCTCAGACTCCAAAGAAACATTCAAGGCCCCCATCCACTACTTCTTCTAGGTCTTCCAGAAACTTGCCTGAAGCAGATGTGGATAGGATGATGTGAAAATTTCTAAGAACTCAGATCCAGTTGGGGGTCGTACCAGCTCCATCCCCTATCAGATCCATGAGTATGCCTACCACGTCAAAAAGCATCTTATCTTTTTCTGTGATCCGTCTAGTTGTTTTGGATTCCCAGGATCTGAAATCCCCAAGATGTCTGGTGTCAGATCCAATGCAAGTTTCTTCCTCCACTCTGACTATTTCCTTGACTAGTTCTACCCCGATACCCTTGGATCAGAATGGGTCTCAGAGATGAAGTGTCAGCATCAGATCCATGGCGATAGGTTTGGCTCTAATTTTTTCAGATCCATCCCTTCCCCTTGGAGCTTTGGCCCTGGACAGTTCAGATCCAGTTCCACCACAAAGACACAGATCCGAGAATGGTCTAGACCTACTTTTATTGGGAGTTTTGGCTCCAAGAAGGTGGGTTGAAGCCTCTTTGGGTCCATCGGCTTTCAATGTGGTGGAAAGGGCTTTTTCTCTACAAAGAGAACCACCTTCTCATATTTTGGATTCTACCCCTTTTCGTTCTGAGAACTGAGGCAATCAGGCTTATTCCATAGGGACAGCCAGTTCCAATAAGTGTCCAACCAGTTCAATGGAGGAACTTCCTTTCTTCCAGCACCTCACCTGACCACCCCATGGAGGAGGTACAGTGGAAGAGAACATGCAAAAGGAGACACATTAACTTCTCCATGGAGGTTCTCATGAAGGATACTGATTTTAATGAAGGAAAGGGTTCTCCCAGTTCACCACCAGGTGACATCTCCTTTGTAGATATTTTAGAGACCTTAAAACAAAAATGTGGCTAGTCTTCCCAAAACCCCTCACCAAACGAATAGTTATTTTTGGAGGCTTTTGGTTCTGGCCCATCTACATCTTGGGGTACTCCACCTGGCAGATGAACTTATTGATTTGGTTTCCTGCTGGGCTTGGAAGGAACCAGATACCATTGAACCCATTCCCAAAAGACCCAACACATTTTTAGCCCCTGCCAGCAGACAAATCCCACTGGAGCAAAGGAGTCCCAGCTGATGCTATGGTGGTGACAGCAGCCACCAAGGAAGAGCTAGAGGAACAGAGCTGTTTTGTCCATCCACAAAACAGGGAGCCTAGAGCATTGGACAGATTTGGAAAGTGAGTCTGCCTCGGCAACCTTTGTCTTTTGTCATTTACATGTCACACTTTACTAAGCTTCAGAGAGATTTGACCAAAGAGCTTTCAAATACTCTGAGTCCATGTCTGATGAGGACTTCCAAAGAACATCCTTGCAACTGGCCACTCCTTTATCCATATCAAACACTTCGATGAGGCGGATCTGTCACACAGCTGAGGGTAACTCATGAGCAGCTGGTTCAGGCATTGCCATAAGGTGAAATGTGTGGATGCGGCTATGCAATTTTGAGGAGCCTTTTAAGGCATCCTTTATTAATGCCTGATTCGATGGCACTTCCTTGCTTGGGCCATCAGTAAAAGATATGCTTACCTGCAGCAAGCAAGATGGAAAGGCTCTGTCTGCCATGGGAATCAAGTTTTCTACGCCTCAATGAACTTTTTCTAGGAATCAGAGAAGTGGAAGAAGATGTGGTTCTGAAAATCTCAGGGACCTTTCCAAGATTCACATGGGGATAATTCCTCCAGAGGCTGAGAAGGAGATTTGAATTGTAGATGTTGCCCTAGATGCAGAGGATGCCCGCAGAACCAGGGCTTCAGAGTTTCCTTTTCAGACAGGCCTTTTCAACATTTCTGAAATGCTGCCCAACTGTCCAACTCTGAAGGCAGTCAGGGGTTGATTGTCTTTCCATGTGGACACCTGGACAAGTATAACACAAGACATAAGTGCTAAGAATAATATCCAGGGGTTATTACATACCATTTTTCCATCTTTCATCTCAGAAAAGGAAGAAACTTCCCACCATTTCACCCAGTCAAAGGAAGGCGGTGGCACCACAAGAAATCCAAAAGCTGCTAGACAAGAGAGTCATCCAAAAGGTCCTGCCAGACCAAATAGGATTTGTAACATATTCACATTTCTTTTTAGTGCCAAAGAAAAGAGGAGACCTCAGACCCATTTTTGATCTATCCAGTTTGAATCCATATATAAAGAAAGCAAAAGTTCTGAATGCTCACAGTTCATTCTATCCTACCCTTTCTTCACAAGGATTATTGGTTCTTTTCTATAGATTGTCAGGATGGGTACTATCCCATCAAAGTAGACAGGCGATTCAGAAGACATTTACATTTTCGGCTGGGAGCCAGTCATTATCAGTTCAAAGCCCTCGGGTCTCCTTTATGCTTACCCTCTTCTTCCCTCAATTCACAGATTTTTACAGAAAGCAAGTCAGCTGAATAGCTCAATAATTCTCATTGCCCCTTTCTGGCCACAGCAGGTATGGTTCCCCTTTCCTGTGGTCTCATCTTCAACTCTGGATCTCCTTTTTCACCCATCTTGGATCTAACATTCCAGCGTTCGGGCTCTCAAACTAGCTGCATGGTTTCTCCACTTCCAGTAATACAGTCCAGGCTTTCTTCCCCTGTATGTGACATTATTTTGGCTTCTCAAAAAGTATACAAAAGCACATGAAAAAGGTTCTCTCTTTGGTCTTTAAATAAGAAAATTTACCCTTTCTCTGCAATTCTCCAGCTTTTGAAAACTCTTTTTGAAGAAGGAGCTAGTTTCTCTGCAGTTAAACTTCAGTTAACAGCAATTTCTAATTTTCATACAGGGAACAGACCTTTTTCCCTGGCTTTGCCTAGATTATGTAAAGCTTTCCTGAAAGGTATTTTTCTTATAAGGCTTCCAGTAAAGGATCCCTCACCATGTTGGGATCTTAACAGTTGTACTTCAAGATCGAACGCAAAAACATTTGAACCTTCAGCTAAATATGATTTTAAATTCCTGTCATAGAAGACAGTTTTCTTAATAGCCATTACTTCTACAAAGAGAATATCTGACTTCCAGACTCTCTCTTCAAAGGCTCCTTACATCGTTTTTCATAATGATAGGGTTTGCTTACAAACTAACCCTTCCATTTTACCTAAAGTGACTTCTGAGAGTAACATTAACCAATCCATCCACTTTTTACCAGTTTTCTTTCCAAACTTTTTAAATAAAGTAAAGTACAAGCTGCATCTCCTTGATGTGCACAGACAACTGTGTTTTTAACAGGATGAAACAAATTAGAAAATCAGATCAACTTTTTGTTTTTTATTCACCAAAAAGGCTTGTTTGTCCAATATTTAAAGTTGCTTTAGCCAAATAGATTGCAAGCTTTATTTCTTAGATTTATTCTCAGAAAGTTATAACATTACCTTGAAGGCTCATTCAAGCGAGATTCATGGCTACATCATCTGCCTTTTGGTCAAAAAACATCTATTGATGATATTTGCACTGCAGGTTCCTGGTCCAGTGATCATACCTTTGTTACTCATTACAAATTGGATATTATTTCTAGAAACAGAGCCTTTGGTTCAGTGGTACTCTGAAATATCCTTCCATAATGGCCACCCAAGATCAGTGTAGCTGGGTACTCTGTCCCATAGACTGAGGAAGAATGAAAAGGACATCAGATTTAGACGTTATGTACTTACCATATCTAGGCATCTTTGTTGTCCATTTTCATTCTTCCTCAACTTCTCTCCCATCCATCCCCCATTCATTTTTCTGGAGAGACCTATTGCACTGTATTGGAACCTACAGTTCCAGGTTTGAACCCTGCCTGTTCTATCAGCCTATACCTGTCTCTGTGTAACTATGGGGATATATGGCAACAAACTAGATCTATGTCAGTGGGAATGGAATAAGGCATTATGGGTAGAGGGAGGAGCTGGAGAGCTGAATCCAAAGTCTGGAATATGTGGCCAGGTCAGATCTGAACCCCATACGTTGAGGAAGAATGGAAATGGACAACACAGATGCCTAGTTATGGTAAGATCATAACTTTTAATTCTATTCCCTGTGCAGGTCTTTCATTTAGGATTCCACTTCCCTTTCTGTTTGTCTATACTCTGATGTCAATCCCTGATAGGGAAGGCAATCAGTCTGCAGTCCAAATGTCTTCTTGATCTCGTCCCATCCTGTTATCTTTTCTTCTGTCATTATTTGTACCCAGTACCTTGGTTCAGTTTGCCATCTTACTGCAGTAAATTCCAGCCCCCACTTGTCTGTTCTCTGTACCCCTAATTGCAGTCATTCCTAGAGATAGAATCTCCTTTCTCCATTCCTGTGGTGGCGTAGTTCTTGGTATCCTTTCTGCCACTGTATGAATATAATATTCTGTAGAACTCTTGTTCTGCTTAAGGATCTGCATCCAGAAATATCATTCTGTCCTTATTTCTTTAACTGCCCCCTGCTTCATCATTATTATCCATTTAACTGCCCCCTGCTTCATCATTATCCATTTAACTGCCCCCTGCTTCATCATTATTATCCATTTAACTGCCCCCCTGCTTCATCATTATTATCCATTTAACTGCCCCCCCTGCTTCATCATTATTATCCATTTAACTGCCCCCCCTGCTTCATCATTATTATCCGTTTCCACTTTGAAGTCTAGCTTTGTGCTTGTGTTACGTATAAGAGCCTTAACTGTATGGATATAAAATAGCCTTTCAAATCAGGTAATCCTAAACTTCCTTGTTCTGTTGAGAGGATCAACTTATCCCACTTGACTCTTGCCCTGTCCCCCTCCCATATAAAATCCTTAAACTCTTTATTAATTCCTATCCATGACTTCTCTGGTTGATAAAAATATGCCTGACCTGTGTATTAAACTAAAGGGACTAAAGCATTTTCAATTTGTATCTTTCTATCCGTATCCATAGACTACAACTTCTAGTTTCTCGGTATTTGTATTACCTTTTTGTTAGTCTCTTCCCACATCTCCTTAGCTACCATAACCAGAACATTTTAATCCATACTTTTAAATACTTAATTTTATCATGTCACAGTAAATATGGGTATTGGTATTGATTATTAATAACTATAGCCTTTGCTTTATCTTCATTCATTTTATATCCTGAAAAAAACTTGGAGCCGTCTCAGAGTATTCCACAATACCAAGATGTCCTTTTGTGGTTCCAGCAGGTACACAGTAATGTCTGCAAATAAAGCCAACAGCCTGATGTTGTCCCTTTCATTCTTCCTCACTGATGGGTCTCAGATCTGATATTCGAATCCGACTTGGCCACTTTCTCAAGACTTTGGATCTCAAGCTCGGGCTCCACCCTCTTCTCACAGTGCACTATAGCATCTCTAACTCCCCAGATCTTGCTTGCCGCCATCCTGGCTAGATGGAAGATTCCAAGTCTCGGGTTGTACGAACATTTATTTATCTAAATTTAGCTAAACTTTTATTTTTCTTTTATCCTGTTCTTCTATCCTCTCTCGGTAGCCGCTTGTGGCTTGATACATTGCCTTACTGTTGTTAGTAGAATCCGTAGTATTGCTGGTTCATCTAACTAATCTCTCTGATAATCACTTTTCAGTCAGCTGACCTTTGTTTCCTTTCCATTGCCCTTCGGGAAGTTAACTGTGCTATGCTAACCTATTTTGTTTCTAATGTATATTTTCTCATTTTAAGAGCCTGCAGGCTGTGTCACAGACCATGCCTCTCTCCTTTCTAATTTTCACTTTTCTTTTTACGTTTATAACAGCAATATGTTAGGTTCTCTGACTGATGGCAGGCAGTTAAGTTTTGGACTTCTTGTATGTCAGAAGTTGGATGGTGGCACAGAACTTTGTCTGGACTTTGGTGCTGGCATTTTTTTATTTTTTATCAGCGGGTGTGTTGTTGGTGTTTGTCTGGCTGCTGGCTGCGCCTTTTTGGCAGTCTATTGTCTCACACTTGACTCTTGCCGTTTTCCCTGGATATCTTCAGATTGTGTTTTCTGCTGGCCTAGGGTGTCAGAAATGCGGCTTTCCTCACTTTGAGTTGTCAGTGTCCAGCTTGTTGCCTCATTGCTTGCTCCATTCAACAGTAGTCACAGAAGTGCAGTGGTGGAGTTGCTGCCTCTCAGCAGCGACTCTCTTCTGTTTGGTTCTGTGCTTGGAGATGTTAGATTGTTTTCTACAACTTCCCAGTCTGGGTACCTGCCTTCTGTTAACAGGGTTATAGGACATTGCTTCTTTTGTGGTGTTAACTGACTGCAGAGGATCGGGAATCATGTCGCTCCTTGATTTTTCTTTGGACTCACTGCCCGTCAGATATTTCTTGTTCATGTCATTCCTCCAATGGTGCAGATTTTTACAGGATGTACAGATTTTTGTTTTTCTTCATTTTTTGGCAATTGTTTAATACGGTTGTGATTTTCTAGCAAATTGAAGCAAAACTCATTGCTGTGCTGACTTTCTAGGTTTATTTATGGATGCTGGGTGGCTGGCTGAATCTGTTTTTTCAGTGACAAGACATTGATTTCATTAGGAGCTCAACCCCTCTTTTAAAAGAAATGAAACAGAACAATGTAAAAAAGGTTTTCAATCCAATTCCTTTGATCCTAACTGCCTAGAACCTCCTCCAGATCCAAAGCCCTATTCAGATCTGATAGATTCAGTCTGTGTACAGTTTTTCCTATTCATTTGCCATCAGATATTCAATTGCCAGCTCACCGGATCCTAAGTCTTCTGATCCAACAAACGGCAGTTTGGTTTTCCTTATAAGGCACAGATGTTTTCTTCAGTTCATCTACCATTTTCATGGGATCCTAAGTCTTCGGATCTGACCCTGCTTTCCCTTTTCAGATCCGATCTGCCCATATAATTTTCTCCTCATATCCTAAGCCTAGGATTTGATAAATAGCTGCTCACCCCTGGGCAACTCTTGGATCCAGTGCCTTTGGATCTGGAAGTGTTGGGCTAATGTAGCTTTCATTGGATCTGATGGTCCCACTGTTATTAATTTTGGCTTTTTCCTATAGCACTCTACTGTACTTTGAGTTACACACCATACTGTATTTTTCAAACTGCTCTCAAGTCATAAGAACAATATGAAAAGTCTGTCTTTATTTTTTTGCTGGTCTTTTTTTTTTACCTATTGTTTAAGGTTTTTGTTCAGCTTTTCTTGAGCTAAAGAGGTTGAGGTGTATGGTTTCCCTTTTCTCCTTTCAAGAAGCACAAGGCTCAATTGAATGATTTGTGTCTCTATACTTTATAGGCAAGGATTTAACATTGACTTTCCGACACTGACTGAATGGAGTTTACAGATTTCCTCATCTCTATATATTTAAAAAAAAGATCTGCATAGAGGTCAGATCGATCTTGCCCTGTCAGGCTCTAGGAAGTTGCTGGTTGAGTCTTTTTCTCTTCTGCTTCTAGATTCAGGTCTGCCTCAGAAGTTATCACTTTACAATTCTAATAAATACTCATTGACAGGGCTCAAATGTCAGTACAATATTTTTTCCATCAGGTATGCTTTAAGATAAAATACTCTGATACTTTGTATGTAGCATGGGTTTGGAATTATTAATTTAAACATGTACAAGTAATATTTGACTCCTAGAGGAGCAGTAGGAGGTACCTGCAGAAATGCCCGGCAACATGCTCTAATGAGTTAAGGTGAGCCTGGGACACAAAGTTGTGGGATTAGTTAGTTCCCAGCCTTCCTGGATCCATCCGCCCACACAGGAACCTTCACTGTTTTTCCCCTCGGAGTAGAATGAGTAGAAGGGCACACTCCAAATTCTCCATTGGGCTTTTTACGGAGGAAAGAAGGATTCTCCAAATGTGTCTGATAGCATCCCCTTCCCTTGTCTCCTTCTGGAGCGTGGCAGTTGCAATAGATGCTACAGTAGCAACTGATGTCACTGCATAGGAGTTGATGATCAATTACTTTTCTCCTTCCCTCAGTACATTCAGAATGTTGAAAATCTTTGGAACAAGTATACTTCCCTGAATTTTCCCAATCTTGTCTGTTTTTTGAAGTCAAGCAGGGTCGAGCATGGTTAGTACTTGGATGGGAGAACATCTGAGGGGTTTTTTTTTCACGTGAGTTCACCTTAGATACTCCCATGCTGAAGTTGTTTACTGTCTGCACACTTCTCTAGGCCATATAAGTTCGAACTTCTGTACTTTTCCAAGCTCAAGTCCATGGAGAATCTGAGAATGCCTTCCAAACAGCTGATCCAGATATTGCCATAGGAGGCATGCTTGAAAGCTGCTGTGCGATATTGGAGATCCCCATGAGTTCCCTTATTCTGTCTCCAGAAGATTCATCATATGATTTTCTATTCGTTCTTTGACACCAACTCTTTAGAAGATGTCAAGAAGTTCTCTCATCGACTGACTACTTTGTCGTCTTTTTCAAATGCTTCAGAGAGTCTGATCCCCAGATACCAGAAGGCGCCTTTCAACCCACTGCCCCTATCTCAACTGTTATCAGATATGCTTGCATGACACTATGATATTTTGGTAACTTCTTAAGGCATCTTTGTTTAATGCCCCTTTAGATGACTCATCCTTGTGTAGGGCAAGAGTGAAGTGTGCCCACCTGTAGCTAGCAAACAGGGGGGCATACCTTCAGTACCAATGGAATCAAAACTTTTATGATATAAAGTATAAGTTCCGTATGTTTTAGGGTTCAGCAGGGTCTATTTACTGTGCTCCATACACCTCCATCTCACTTTAAAATAGGTACATGTTCTGCAGTCATATGCATTTTTCCACTGAGAACTAGGCACTACCTATTCAGATCACTGTCCTTTTTTCTAACCACAGCCTCCATGGTGTTTAGCTAATGCTGAGCGGTCAGGACAGCTCACATAAGACTGGAAGGATTCCTATTTTCTTCATATATGAATGGTTGACTTCCTTGTGCCCCATCAGGCATCAGCTCCTATAACCCAGGGTTCACTTGTTTTCTGTACATCTACAAATCACTCGACATCAAATTATAATCAAATTGAAATTGATTCCTTCCAGATTCCATTTTTTCATATATTATTTTTATCAAAACTGCTGCTGTTAACCACTGAGTCGACATCAGTTTCTTCTTTTTCATTAGCTCTTCTAGCTACAATTTTTTATTGAGTATCTTTTAATTGACTTGTTGGCTCGATGGTCTTTTCCCTACCAGCCTTTATCTTCTCCTAAAATATGCACCCAATCTCACTAATGTGTATTTGTTGCTGGACCCTTTCAGAGTACATTCCCACAAGCAAACTGCTCTTTATACTCCTTTACTTACTACAGTATCTTTCGGACGCTCCCCTACCATGGTGGGAACACATATTGAGTGAGAAGGTGATCCAAACACATGCCCCCCCCCCCCGAGACCAAAATTACTTTTCCTTGCCCTAGACAGGAGTGCAGTTATTCTAACATTGCTAGACTTTCAGTAAGGCCTCTTGTTTGCAGCTCCCCTTCTTCCTTTGTCCGGAAGTTTCTACATAAAGACAGCAGGCTTAGCACCTCTATTATCTCATTGCCTGTCCTGGCACACTATGATGTGCTTCTTATCTCTCTCTCTCTGTCCTTTCCGATTTTATCTGAAACATTCATCAGGAATTCTGGAGCTCAGTCTGGTTCTCCTATCCCACTTGGTGGAGATCAAGTATCTCTTTTTCTAAACCTTCGGTGATGCCCCTGCACTGGCCCAGTAATCTGGGAGCCTCAATCTTCACCACTAGCACCAGTGAGGGATGTACACATTAGGAGGATTACAAGACACACAGTAAAATACAATTTCCCTTAAGAGCACACACAGATCATAGTCAGTCTGGGGCTGGTTTCTGCCTCTTTCTCCAGATCCTTAATAAGACTCCCCACTGGCACAACTATAAGGTTAAGATCTCAGCCAAGTGGTCAAGCCAAAGCCGCCAGCACCCTGTCTGTCCAACCAGTGCTTTATGTCCCTGCCCAAGTAGCTGACACACACACACACACACACACACACACACACACACACACACACACACACACACACACACACACACACACACATACACTTTGAGATTTGATTTATATACAAACACGCAGACACTCCTGGGGAAAGCTGGCACAAGTTTACTAGCTATGTCCCCTTCTGCCCAGACTATAAGGTAGTTATCACTGCCACCAATCACTACTTATCAGCTACTCTAAGGCCCTTACAAGTACTCTAAGAACTTAAATATCTCTAAACAAACCAGCCAAAATTAAAAAGGTTTAACTATATTTGATAATAAATAATAAAAGAACAAGACAATACTCAATCAACACAGTAACTACAGAGTTCAGAATCACAGGAAATATTTTAAAACAACATTGCAAGACAGTCTTGCGGTGGTGCAGCGGTTAGTGTTGCCACCTCACAGCAAGAGGTTCTCCGGTTTGATACTCAGCTGGGGTGCCTTCTGTGCGGAGTCTGCATGTCCTCCCTGTGGTCGTGTGGGTTTCCTCCGGGTGATCCAGTTTCCTCCCACATCCCAAAGGCATGCTGTAGCTAGATTGGATACTCTAAATTGGCCCTAGGTGTGTGTGTGTGTGTGTGTGCCTTCTGTGGAAGGTTGGGCACCGGGCTGGCAACTCGACACCGTAAAACTCCACTGCCAATCATAAGCGGACAGGTGATCCACTGTGGTGACCCCTAACCGGGAAAAGCCGAAAAAAGAAGATTGCAAGACAATCTCGAATTAATACAGAAAACATCTAAACTAATTCTAACTATATTCCTAACTATATCTAAAAGATATTACTGTAACCTAGACTTGCTTACTATTAGTAAGGCAAGTGCTGATGAGAGGATGTTTCCAGGTGCAAGACAAGATACAAAATCACAGACTTTCCCTGAGAGATTTCTTAAATTAATAATTAACTTTACTGCTGGTTTAGCTGGGATGACATCACTCTTTGTCACCTGACTTCAGTTTCCAGGCTAAACAGATGCTTAGAATTTGACATCTCTGAGTCAAAAATACATATCTCTCAGAAGTGTGCAGCTGCGAGGAAGTCATAAAGCAATAAAAATACTTTTACATTTGAAACCTGGTAATTATTTCTGTTTCAAGACAACAGGAAAACCTCTAGCTCTAGATATTGTGTCTGCTTACTGAGAGAGAACACAATCATAAAACACTTTAGTTTTCAACTTATTTTCTTGAAGTTTTGCAAGTTAACACTGCATGTTCCAGCTTCTACTATTAAAACATACATTTGCACAGGTATATAGTTTATATACATTTCTGTTCCATTAGGGTATACTGTGGTTACATTATTGAAACTCAGTACATTATGTACAGTTCAACACACACTTCTGCACCAGTAGGTTAATATACACATATATAGTTCTCTTACATTTGTAAGACAAACATATGAATCATATTAATATTCATAAATGACATATCCACAAAATTCCAGATAACTGTGCAGGCAGTGTCACATTTTTTCCCCTCCCCGAAAACTCAAGCTAGTCTTTCAAGTAAGGCTTAAGAAACATTGCTTGAGTGGGTTGAGCCTATCTGGGAATACTTTACCCCATTCCATATATTGAGAACCCATTTGCGTTGGCATTGCTAACCCCACTGTGGTGCTGCACTGTCATATCATACGCTTGGAATACTAGGCTCCACCTTAGTAACTTGGCATTTTGCTGGCTGGCTCAGTGTAGCCATGTTAAGGGATTGTGGTCTGTAACGATAGTGAGTTTCCTTCCATACAGATAAGGCTGGTGTTTCCACAGTGCACACAGTATGGCTAGGCATTCCATTTTTTACAGCTGCATAGCATTCCTTCCTGGGTTGGAGCCTACGACTGAGACATACCACTGGGTGCTCGTCTTCCTCTGAGGAAACCTGGCTAAGTACAGCCCCCACCCCATGGTTGGATGCATCCACCTGCACAACAAATTCTTTGCTGTAATCTGGACTGGCTAACACAGGGGATCCTCCCAAAGCTCCTTTGAGCTTCTGGAATGCCTGCCAGGTGCTGGGGTCCACACTTTATCTGGCCTGTTTTTCCTTGTCAGATCTGTGAGGGGAGCAGCTATGATACTATAACTGGGGACTTTCTGTAGTATCCTGCTGTCCCTAAGAATGCCCTCAGCTGCTTTTTGGTAACAGGGGCAGGCTATGCCTGAATGACGTCCACTTTGGCAGGTTCTGGCCTAATCTTACCACTCCCCCTCTATGTCCCAGGTAGGAGACCTCTGTCATACCCACTTGACACTTACTGGGCTTAATGGTCAACCCTGTCATCTGTAATCTGCCCAGCACCTTCCTGACATGCTGAATGTGCTCTTGCCAGGAATGGCTGTAGATGGCAATATCATCTAGGTAAGCAAGGGCAAAATCTCCCTGTTACATCTCTGGAAATCCCAGGCCTGTAGAAGTTCTGCATAATACGTCTCTTTGTACATTTTATGCCCATATGACCTCCAAAGGGAATATCATGGCTATGGCTAGAAGTTCCAGATAGTAGGCTCTGAGCACTACCAATTGCTGTATTCTCTCACCCTCTAGCCCTCCCTCAGGGGTCCACTCTCTGTACAGTAATCCTTTGTCTCAGTATACAGATTCCCCCTTCCCTTGAGAATCAGGTGCCTCACTAGCTACCTCTCTCAGGCCTTGTAATGTAGAGTCTGAGAGCTGACCCTATCTCCACTCTCTCTTAGTAACCCTTCCCAGCTCGCCTTCCACAGGAAGTCTGGTATCCTCTGACAGCAGTGCCTCACTGTCAGCCTGGGTACTACTACTCACCTCTGCCCTTGCAGTCACTCTGTCCAAGGGAACATCAGTACCCACAAGCAGCTGTGGCTTACCTTCAGTCTCACTGCTACAGGGTTGCTAACTCCCTGAAGTAACCACATCACCAGTCCTGGCTGCAAGTGTTCTGTCTGTCTGGGTCTCCCCCAAGCTACCAGACCCACATGCTTTTCGCCAAACCTGACTGGATGTAACTGCATGAACACACGATACTGCATTATCAAAATAATTCCCTTTCAGGACATCCGCAGAGATATAATCAAACACACCTACTTACTGGCTTCCTTTTCCACCCTCCCAGTCAAGGTGAATCCTAGCCAAAGGTATTTGGAATGTGGTCCCTCCTAAAGCTCTGACTGGAGTAGATTGCCCAAGCAAGTATTGCTCCTCTGTAACCATTGCAAGCTTCACAATGGTTAGGTCAGAGGCTGTGTCTCTCTTAGCCATGACCTCTTTCCCATTCACTAAGATAGGACATAACCTCTTGTGGTAGTTTGGTACCCTTGTTGCCTTGAGACAACCAACTGCTGGTATTTTGTCATTCCCACTTACTGGCTCTCCCACCTTTTGTCCCCTACCTTGCTTCTGTGGACATCTATATGCTACATGGTCCACACTGGTTGCATTTAAAACATTTAACCCTTGGTCCTGGATGTGTACCTGGACTAGTGGCTTACTCTGTTATTGGCAGACTCTGTTAAGGCAGTCTGGCTTCCCACCATGGGTTCCCTTAGATGCATAAGCAGCAATGGGTGTCCCTTTCCTGTGCAGTGCTGCCCTACCTGCTAGGTATAGGTCTCCCTTCTTCTCCAACTAGTCTGCAGTACTGCATTGTCTATCAGCTGACCAGATTCTCATGTCCTCGGGCCAAGTGCTAAGGGCTTATTCTCTCACCAAAAGGTCTGCCAGCCCTTCAAAAGTGGTGACCTGACATCCAATCACCCACCTATGAAAATAAGTGCTTAGTTCAGCAACATATTCACACACACTTTCATCTACCTTGTGTCTATGCTCATGAAACTTTTTCCTATAAGCTTCAGGTGTTAGCTTAAAATATTACAGTTATAAACAGTTCTTTATAACATTATAATTTAAACAATCAGTATCAGGCAGTTTAGAAATTACAGTTACAGCTTTACCATGGAGGGGTCAGGAACCGTACCCAGAGCCCTTGGTCAACATTATACTGTTTACATACCCTCTAAACATATGAATGAAAACATCAAAACTATCCCCCTCTGTAAATTGTGGAAGACATTTACTGACTTTTGTTGCTTCTGGGGTTCAGTTATTCCCTTCCCCATTACTTCCAAGACTCTGGTGAAGAGTCAGCATCTCATTTTCATGTTGCCTCTGCCTCACATTCTCCTCAGCCTGCAGATGTCGCAGTTTCTCCTTTTCCTCAGCCTCCAGATGTCTCAGTCTCTTTGCTCCTTCTGTTTCCAAATGCTTGGCCTCTAACTCAAGTATCTTTAACTCCACATGGATTTTTACATCATCTGTGGAAAGTTTGAGCTATTCATTTTCTGAGAGTTTTCCATCTCCAAGGCCAGCCTGATTGTCCTACTGGTTGCTATTCTGTGATGCAGCTGTAACTAAAGCTGCAATCATGTCTGCTTTAGTTAGGTTGGCATGCACCAGTCCTTTAGCTGAGCACAACTCAGCCAACTGGCTCATTGTCAGCTTGTCATACCCATCTGCTGACATGCTTGGCTAGTCTCCCTAACTATGCTAACAAAAAAAAATAAAACAATTGTGATATGAACTCTGAATGTTCACTGCATGGCTGATTGAGAGTACAAACACCTTCAGTGACCACTGTACACAGGCTACAGGAATTCAGTATCCACACCACTACAAGCCAATTAATATGTGATGTGGCTAATTCACCACTGTCAACCAATTAATATGTGATGTGGGTATCTCACCACTGCCAAACAATTAATATGTGACACCCCTGCACTGGCCCAGTAATCAAGGAGCCTCAGTCCTCACCACTAGCACCAGTGAGGGACGTACACATTGGCAGGATTAGAAGTACACACAAAGTAAAGTGCCATTTCCCTTAAGAGCACACAGAGATCACAGTCAGTTTGGAGGTGGTTTCTGCCTCTTTCTCCAGATCCCTAATAAGACTGGCACATCTACAGGGTTAAGATCTCAGCCAAGTGGTCAAACCAAAACCTCCAGCACCCTCTCTATCCAACCAGTGCTTTGTGTCCCTGCCCAACTAGCTTAGACACACACACGCACACACACACACACACACACACACACACGCACGCACGCACGCACACACACACACACACACACACACACACACACACACACACACACACACACACACACACACTTTGAGATTTGACATTTTTTTTTTATTATTTGTTAACCGGGAAAGTCCGACTTGGAACGAGTCAATTTTCAGCGGAGGCCTGGGGACAAATGCTCCAGACGCATGTCTTTGTAATGTGGGAGGAAACCAGAGCACCCGGAGGAAACCCACATGAATGCAGGGAGGACATGCAGACTCCACACAGAAGGCATCCCAGCCGAGAATTGAACCAGAGAACCTCTTGCTGTGAGGCGACAACACTACCGCTGTACCACTGCACCACTTATATATATACAAACACACAGACACTCCTGGAGAAGGCTGGCACAGGTTTACTAGCTATGCCCCCTTCTTCCCAGACTGTAAGGTAGTTATCACTGCCACCAGACACTACTTATCAGCTACTGTAAGGCCCTTACGAAGGGTGCCCAATCCTACTGTGTAATGTAACTATTATCTAAATGGTAGTCTGTCCAAGATCAATGCTATTTAGGGGTGGCCTGTACAGTGTCACCAAATACATATGCAAGTACTATAAGAGCTTAAATATCTCCAAACAAACCAGCTGCAATTGAAATGTTTAAATATGTTTAATAATAAACAATAAAATAACAAGACAATACTCAATCAACACAGTAACTACAGAGTTCAGAATCACAGGAAATATTTTAAAACAACTTTGCAGGACAGTCTCAAATAAATACAGAAAACATCTAAACTAATCTTTACTATATTCATAACTATATATAAAAAATATTACTGTAACCTAGACATACTTACTATTAGCAAGGCAAGTACTGATGAGAGGCTGTTTCCAGGTCCAAAACAAGATACAAAATGCACAGACTTTCCCTTAGCGAGTTCTTAAGTTAATAATCAACATTAGTGCTGGGTTAGCTCAGATGACATCACTCTTTGTCACCAAACTTCAGTTCCCATGCTAAACAGATACTTAGAATTTAACACCTCTGTGTCAAAATTACATATCTCTCAGAAGTGTGCAGCTGCTAGGAAGTCATAGAGCAATAAAAACACTTTTACATTTGAAACCTAGTAATTAGCTCTGTTTCAAAACAATAGGAAAACCTCTAGCTCTAGACATTGTGTCTGCTTACTGAGAGATAACACAGTAATAAAACACTTTACTTTTCAGCTTATTTTCTTGAAGTTTTGCAAGTTAACTATGTATGTTCCAGCGTCTACTATTAAAACATACATTTGCACAGGTATATAGTTTATATACATTTCTGTTCTTTTCCAGTAGGGTACACTTTGGTTACATTCTTGAAGCTCAGTACATAATGTACAGTTCAACACACACTTCTGCACCAGTAGTTTAATATACACATAACATATAGTTCTCTTACATTTGTAAGACAAGCATATGAATCATATTAATATCCACAAATGACACACGACTATTCACAAAATTCCAGATAACTAGGCTGACATGTCACATCTTCTAGACAACTGCATGCTTTCTCTAATTCAATGATGGTACTGTGGTCCAGCCTTCCTTTCCTTGGTTGTGGAGTCATTGGCCTCTCTTTGGATTTCTACTAAGAAGGCCTAGAGAAGCAAATTGAAAACATCACCCATATGGCCACCATTCAGAACACCGGCTTTTCTTAAGCTCCATTTATACCATCCTTCCCATTTTTGCCAATCTTCAAAGGGAGAGTTGATGTTTTTTTCTTTACTAGCATCACTTAGTAACTATATCGATTTCTCCACTCTTGTAATTAATTCTTTTATTTGACAACTTTCCAGATTATGTTAAGCTTTTTGGAAAAGGAACTTGCTGCTTAGACCTCCCATCAAAGATGTCTCTTATCCTTCATACTTCATATTCATTCTTCAGCATCTGTCACAGAACCCCTTCCTCTGGCAAGCTGTTGTCATATAACAACTATTTATGACTTTCATATGTTACATCTGCTTGATTTTCATATATAACTTGTTTATACTGCATGAAAACAACCAATGCAGAAAGTCTGACCAGTTATTTCCTTTCCATCTAACAACTTAGATTGAGCCATCTACAAAATTACTCTGCCCATATAGATTACTGACTGTCTTTTTTCACTGCTTATCCCAAAATGGTGTGGAATTGCCTCATCATCCTAGAAGTATTCTACCAGATTTATAGCGGCTACATCTATATTTCTCCCAGACTTCCTATCACTGTCAGTGATGCTGCAGTCACTTGGTCTAAGACTCTTACCCTTGTGACACTTTACAAGTTGGGCATTATCTCCAGAAACGGAGCTTCTTCTGGTTCAACAGTGCTCTGGCATTTCCTTCCTGAGGACCTCCAAAGAGTTACTTTCAGGATTCTGATCCATCAGAGAGATCAGTGAGGAAGAATGAAAAGGACAACGTCAGATGAAAAGGTTATGTACTTACCCATAACTTTAAATCTGGTTTTTCCATTTTCATTCTTCCTCACCTTCCCTCCCAGTCATCCTCTGACCTTGTCATTCCTAGAAGGATATAGGATAATTTAGGAACCTTCATGGTCTCAGTTTGAACATTAATATTTCTTCATCTGTCCTATTTTTAAAAATCAGTAGGCAGAATGCAACAAATTGATCTGGGGAGTTAGGGATGCTGTAGTGCATTATGGGAAGGGGGAGGAGCCCAAGATTGGGATCCAAAGTCTTGAGAAAGCAGCCGAACCAGATCCAAGGATCAGATCCAAGACCCATCTGTGTGGAAGGATGAAATGACAACACAGACGTTATGGTAAGTACATAACTTATTTTTTCTTGAACATGATACCGATACCAATTATAGCCTTGACTTTCTGAGTCCTATTTTTTTTTTGCCAATAGTTCTAAATATAACGCAAATAACAAAAGGGAAAGAGGACACCTCAGCCTAGTTCTTCTGTTCAGGCACAGCTCATTGGAGGGGAAGACTCCCACTTTGATTGTTGCCTCCAATCCTTCATATATCCTTCTTATTAACTGTATTATTGTATCTGAAAGGGTAACTGCTTCCATTACCCTACTCAAAATCTCAGCTCACTCTGCTGAATGCTTTTTCTGCATCAAGACCCACCAATAGCAATGGTATTTTCTTACATTCTGCTTTCATCTGGACCATCATTGTTCTGTTAATATTGTCAAATGTTTGCATCCCCTCCATAAAACCACATTTGTCCATATCTCTCAATTTTGGCATCACATTTGCCATTCTTTTAGCCATTATAGTCATAAACACTTTTTATAATCATGGTTTAAAATTGAAATGGGCCTATATGAAGCTGGATCAGATGGGTCTTTGCTGTCTTTAGTTATTACAACCACAACAATGTTTTTTCCAAGATGTTTGTGCCGCCCCCCCATTTTAAAATACTGTTAAAACCTTCCAGACTTTTATCACTTTTTTCCATCCTAGCCTCCAAACGTCTGCCAGAATATGATCTATCCCTGGAGATTTTTGTGCTGGTTGGTTATACATCACCATTTTTATCATCTTTCCTCCTGTTTTAACTGTTAGTTATTGAGCCTTATCTACCTCTAACCTTAGCATATTTAAGTCTTACAAACTATTTCTGTTTGTGCTTTTCCTTGATTTCCCCACTTTCTGATTTATATAAATTTTCAGAAAATTTCTGAAATATTGCTAAAACCTCTGTAGTATCTCTGGTTATTTTTCTTGTTATAGGCTCCCTAAGTTTGTCAACAACCCATTCTACTTTCTTTTGCCAAAGCCACTGTGCCAAAAGTTTTGTGCTCTGGAGTTATCAAAAAAAAAAAAACAGTTGCTTAACACCAATCTTATACAGGAACTCCCTTATTTTCTCTTTAGCACTCTGTAGTTGTGCCTCTTCTTGTGAGATAGCCCTTATTTTGTAATACTTTAACCTTTGTCAGCCACTCTAAATAATTCTTATCATTATCCCATCAGGTCAGTATCCAACTTTCCATCCTTCAAAACCATTCTGAAGGACTTCCAAAAGCTGGCTTTGTTCTTGCTCAACATCAGGATAAACTATATCCCTAAATGTGAACAAATGCATATGCATACCTTATATCTCCTTACTCTCCCTTCCTCACTCATTTCATTCTATCAATTTCTCACCCTTGGCTTTCCCTCTAACTATACCATAAGCCTGCTTTTTTCAAGCTTCATATTGCAATTCTTAATTGTATTGTATTAATTACCTTTAATTTCTCATAAACTGGCTGACATTTCTCTAATTATTAAGTCATTGTCATATAACTTGTATCCATTCTTAACCAATGTTTTCATATTATGTCTAATTTGGTATACTTGAACTGTAGTTGTTTTTGTATTATTTTTAAAGACTGTAAAATTAATGTTCTTAAAATGTTTTGTAATTCTTTGTAGATTTTTCTCCCCTGGCCACAGCTGAAAATGGGCACTTACCCAGTCGGACTTTCCCGGTAATCAAATATCAATAAATAAATACAAATTTTACTTCTTAACCAGATATTTTTCTTTTATTTCTGCCCCATTTTTAAACTCCACTTTCATTTTATCCCACTCACTAGCTATAACTTATGGAGTACTGTTTATCTTCCCTATTAACTTCTGGATAATTTCTACTACCCATTCCCCAAATTCTGCTCTTTTTAACAGGTGGGTGAGGAAGCACAGTTTCACATATATAATATAATTATTATGCTGCATTTTCATCTTAGTAATTATCGGCGCATTATCTGAAATAGTTATTGGATGAGTATCATAGTTTTCAATTAAATGGACATTCCTGTGAAATATAATTTCTGTCAAGTCTAGGACAATTATTGTACCTTGGAGAATAATATGAAAATTTTCTCTTAGTTACTGAATTCATATCTTTCATACCAAATATTTTTTCTTTTGTTATATTTTCCCTTCTAGGTCCCCCAGGTGCATCCTTATTGTTGCAAATCAAAAATCCCTACCAATAAGTACTATTCCCTGCTGAAAGCTGATTATTTCTCCCAAAATTTGTTTAAGTTCCAATATAGCAGTTTTAGGTAGAGTATAAATATATACCAGCATAATTTTCATCCCTTGACAGTAGCCTCAGTACAAATCTGTCATTATTATCTTTTTTCTTCCTCTTCTATCACTACTGGAACTCTAGCAATTAATATAAGTAATCCTGTTTTCTATTGTCCCAGAAATTCTGCAGAATATCCGTCCTGAAATCCATTCTTTATCAAATTCATATGCTCATTCATTTCCAAATTTGTCTCCTGTGGCATTGATATTTGCAGTCTGCATTTCGTAATATAATTCAGTATTCTTTCCTTTTAGTCTCTACCTGTGAGACCATTCACGTTCCAAGATCATTATGGCTGGAAGTCATTATTCCCACCTATTATATATTGCAGGTTTTTTAAAAAATGTCTGTTTCCAGCTTTTGTGATACATCCACCCATTTAGTGTGTGATAGGTTAATTCTTTGTACATTTTTTTTCTTATCACCAGTATTGGAGCCTGTGTCACATTTTGCAGTACTTTTTTTTAATAAAAACCCTCAAAAAAAAAAACACCCAAACACCCCATTAACCTGTTAACTTAATACATACCAAAATAACTATGTACATCTTCAAATAATGAAGTGTAACCCTTCTAATAGGAATATTTGTGCCAAATAGCTGCTAACACAAGCCCTAATTAACCTGAAATTGAGGTTATCTATGCAAAGATGTGTATTGCCTGTGCTTCTACTTACATTAATTGGTGTCTGTTCTTTTTTAATCTTTTTTTCTCCTTCCCCAGATGTGAAAATTACTTGCATACTTTCAGAAATCATTAACTTTTAGTCTTGAAGAAGCCAGTGTTTGTGTTTTAGTGCCCTGTTATCACCTTGCCTTTGTGGAAAAGTAAGAGAAAAATAAAAATACAGTCATCTGTTGTAGCCTGAAATACAAGCTGAAACATTTGTTGCTGAAGGAAAACTTTTCATTATTTTTGGTGTTCTCATATTTACTTGTTTCCAATTAAAATGTGTTAGATTAAGCCAAGGGTCTTAATCCAGACGTTCACTTATGCAAAAGTAAGAGAAAACACATTAGCTCTATGTATATTATGATCTGTGCACTTTCACACTTCATCCCCTACCTTAACGACCCAGGATTACAGAGTAACTTAAACATGCTTTTGTCTGGCTTCTTTTCTCTCCTCATTTTGCATTGTAATGCCTACATTTCTTAATACCAAAAAAGAAGAGAGAGAGAAAAGGAATAAAAAAGCCATCTGTTTACTTCAGAACTTTATCAAAATACAAGAACAACTTGAAATACTTTACTATAAAATATGCAATTTATATTGTGAAAAGTTTCATAGAAATGTGGTCAAGAAAATAAACTGTTTTACTTAGAGCTACATTTTTCCTTCTTTCTTACCTCTACACAGAGTCCTTCCAAACATTAATGACAGGAAATGAGGCAAATACTTTTCAGTTACTCACAAATTTAACAAAGTCAACAAAAGTCCACTTATTCTTAAACAGTTGTATTTCATAAATGCAGATGATGCTTTGCAGTCTCTCATTTATTCACTGATTTACATCTTGCCGGTCTCCCTATTCATTTCTATCTCTCAACTCCAGATTCTGGTTCATTTCGACAGTATTTAACCAGAAGAGGGCTTTGTGCCCACTGAATGGTGCACAGCAACAGTTATCGCACTCCACAAAGCAGGAGCCACCACTGATCCCAGGAACTATCGCCCTATTAGCCTGACGAGCCTGGTCTGCAAGGCCATGGAACGTATCATCATGGAACTTATAAACAAAAACATTGGTAACCTCCAAACTCTGGATCCCACCCAGTTTGGGTTTGTGAAAGGCAGATCATGCCTCTTGAACCTGATCGACATCTTTGAGGCAGTCACCAAAACCATGGATGAGGGTAAGGTAGTTCACACAGCCTATCTTGACCTCACCAAGGCTTTCGACACCATCCCCCATTCTGGAATTATAGCTAAACTCACTAAACTAGGTATAAATCCCTACATCACAAGATGGGTTGCCAACTGGCTCACTGACAGAACCCACACTGTAAAAGTTGCACACTGCAAATCTGACCTCAAAGCAGTGACAAGTGGAGTACCACAGGGTTCCGTCCTGGGACCTCTCCTGTTTGGTATCTACTTCTCTGAAGTACAGGCTAACACAGAAGGCCTCTGGCTAATGAAGTTCGCAGATGACTGCAAACTAAGAGCCATAGTGAAGTCCCCAAATGATGTGGACATCCTACAAAAGGGCCTCACTGACACAGATGCCTGATGTCAGAGCCATGGCCTCAAGCTCAATGCCAAAAAGTGCAGTGTCATCCCCTTTGGTAAAAACTCTGTACCCATGAACTACCACATAGGCAGCAATCTACTTAACACCAAATGTGTGATGAGACCTTGGGACCCAGGTGGACAGTAGTCTCTCTCTCACATTGCCACAGTAGTCAGGAAGTCCTTCTACATGGCACACCTCATCATAAAAGGGTTCTCATCCAGGAAAAAAAGAGGTCATTGTTCCCCTCTACTCGACACTCATTAGACCCATTATAGAGTACAATGCCCCTTTTGGAATGTACCGCACAAGACATCTGCAGCAGCTGGAAAGGCCACAGAAGTACCTTACAAAGAGGATTACTGGCCTCAAACAAATGCTCTACACCGCCTCAAAAAACTCCAGCTTTACTCCATAGCATATTGCCTACTCCAAGGTGATCTCTGCCTAACGTATAAAGCTATGGAAAACCAAGAGCTGTTGGACATGCTACACCTAAAGAAATCCCAATCCCTCTGAGCTACACGCTCTAGGGACCTAAACCTTGTCACCACAATAAACAGGACATGCTAGAGGGATAGATTCCTGTCCCAGAGTCTTCCTATACTCTGGAACAAGCTACCCATCTATGTCAAGCAAAGTTCTTCATTAGCACTCTTCAAGAAAAATCTTGATGAGTGGATGGGAAATAGGAAATACACCCTGAGGATCACTTCTGTGTCTCTGCTCAACAGTGGCACAGGAAAATAACTTTCTTGGGTGGCGTAAGCCATGGAACCTTGTTGGCTAGGCTTACGTAGGCCCTAGGGCTGATAGCCTAGTACCTACCTATGAACTTGTGAACTTAAGAACTGGAAGTCCTGTGGAACTGAACCAGAATCTGGAGTTGAGAGATGGAGATGAACAGGAAGACCAGCAAGATGTAAATCATTGAACAAAAGAGACTGCAAAGCATTAACTGCATTTGTGAAATACGACCATTTAAGAATAAGTGGACTTTTTTGACTTTGTTAAATGTCTTTGGAACAGTGGAAAGGATTTCACTGGCAAAGTATCTCTGTGTGCTTTGTTATCAGGAGCTCAGGAGCAGAGTCCCCCTTCTGTTTGATGGCTCATTTTTTTTGTTGTTGGACAAACTTTTGCATTTCCTCCTTTAGCCTGTTTTGTATAAAAAAAAATGTCGATCCTCTGGGAAAGAATCTCTGAAGACAGCTATACAGCAGCTTGAATCTCACACCTGCCTATCGGCATTGTTTGATTACTGGAATTAATTTGTTTCTTTTTTGACTTGTGTACAGTGACTAATCCTTTTTCACAAACACTTTGTCTCCAAATTTTAATGCTTTTTCCTTTTTCCACAATTTTGTTAGGATCAACTTTTTCTGCTGGTAGGTTTGCATCTTTACTAATAAAGGTCTTGGCTGCTTTCTCATGGCCAGATTTGGAGCATACACAAGGTGTGTCATTTCAATTAACAGTTCCTGCTGGGGAATACTGTTCCAGGTGCTTATTAGTGCATTCATAAAAATTATTACAGTTCATTTCTTCTATTTTTTTTCTGGTACAGCAGAAAATCTCAGATTTTCCCTACATGCTGCGTTCTCTACTGCCATTTTTTAAACATCTCTTCTACTGCAGTCTTGTCCTCAGCTAGCCATTTCTTCATTTTGACCTCTATTTTTTGCAGTTTTATCAGCTCATCTGAATATTATTTAAAGCTTCTTACATTTTCCAGACTTTTGTTATTTGAGTTGCTATATTTCTTCAGTGTTGTGTTTACTTTAATCATTTCTGAGTACATTTGACTTACTTTTTCCTTTAGAGTACTACAAGCCATATCTTGAACCCGAGTTGGAGCTTTTTGCTGAACAGCTGCAGGATTCTTCCAGGTCTGTTTTCTTTTTACCTTTTCTAGTTGATTTTCTTTCAGGATGTTTTTGCTTCTTCTATTCAGGTACTTACTAGCTAGTAACTGAATTTTACTCATGCTGACAGCATCGATGGCTGTTATCTCTCTGTGTCTGTATTCGCACTGAATTTTATTCATGCTGACAGTATCACTGGCTGTTATCTCTCTGTGTCTGTATTCACACTGAATTTTACTCATGCTGACAGTATCGCTGGCTGTTATCTCTCTGTGTTTGTATTCATAGGTTCATAGGTTCATAGGTTTATACTAGGCTATCTGCCCTAAGGCATTTATAAGCCTAGCCCAAATTTTTGTGGCTTACGCCAACCCTTATATGAAAAAATACTGTGCCCATTAGTTTGTTGTGCCTCTGTCCAGCAGTGACACAGAGATGATTCCCGGGATAAACCTACGATCTCCCATCCACAGGTCAAGATTTCTCTTGAACAGAGCCAGCGAGGTGCTCTGCCTCACATGGATCGGGATTTTATTCCACAGCATAGGGAGTCTCTGAGTGATAAATCTATCCCTCCAGCACGTCCTATTTATATCCGTGCTAAGGTTTAAGTCGCTTGCTCTAGTGGTTTTGGTGGATTTGGATTTTTGAGGTGGAGCATGTCCATTAATTCCGGGTTGGACATGGCCTTGTATGTCAGGCACATGTCACCTCTGAGCAGACGGTATGCAACTGAATAGAGCTGGAGTTTCTTCAATCTGGCAGCATATGACAGATTTTGGAGTCCCTTTATCCTTTTGGTGAGGAACTTTTGGGGTCTCTCCAATTGCTGCAGATGTCGGGTGAGATACATCCCGAATGGGGCATTGTACTCAATCATTGGTCTGATAAGTGAAGAGTACAGGGGAACAATGACCTCACTAGATCTGGATGTGAATCCCTTCATGATCAGGTGGGCAATGTAGAAGGTCTTTCTAACCACTTTAGCAACGTGAGTGTCAAAAGAAAGGCCACTGTCAACCTGGGTCCCCAGGTCCCTGATAACCTCTTCTGTGCTTAGTGGATTGCCACCTATATGGTAGCTTGGGGTTACCTTGTTTTTCCCGAAGGGTATGACTATACATTTTTTGGCGTTTAACTTCAGGCCATGGCTCTGGCACCAGCTATCTGTTTCTGTGAGTCCCTTCTGAAGGATATCCATGTCCGATGCACTTTCCACTATGGCGCCCAGTTTGCAGTCGTCTGCAAACTTTGTCAGCCAAAGTCCTCCCATGTTGGCCTGTACTTCGCCAGCAACTCTAACCCTGTGGGTTCTGTCCTTAAGCCAGTTTGCAACCCATCTTGTGACATATGGGTTTACATTTAAGCTGGTAAGTTTTTCTACAATACCCGAGTGGGGTATTGTGTCAAAGGCCTTTGCAAGGTCAAGGTAGGCTGTATGGACTGCCTTTCCCTCATCAATGGCCTTGGTGACTGTTTTGAAGAAGTCGACCAAGTTCAAAAGGCATGATCTGCCCTTGACGAAGCCAAACTGGGTCGGGTCCAATGTCTGCAAGTCCCCTATATCTTTGTTTATGAGCTCCATTATGATCCTCTCCATAGCTTTGCAGACTAGACTTGTTAAGCTTATGGGGCGGTAATTACCAGGGTCCGTAGAGGCACCGCCTCTGTGGAGTGGGACCACAGTTGCCGTACGCCACTCCTTGGGCACATATCCTGTGGTAAGGTTGAGATTAAACAGCTGCCTTATGTGCGGGTTTAATTCCTCATTTAGCTCGTGTAGCACACAGCCGGGGACACCATCCGGTCCCATTGATGCTGTGTTTTTAGCTTTAGAGAGCAGCTTTCACCTGCGCATTTGAGATGTCTGGGAGGCTACACTCTGCTGGGATAGTTATCTCTCCTTTAGGGGGGGAGAGGGGGGTGAAGTTTGCATTGAACCTGTCTGCAAGTATGTTGGCAATGTCTGTGGGTTCAGTGATTTTTGTATCATTTTGGACTAATTCTGAGCATATCTGGGAGTTTCCACCCAGGTTCCTAACATAGCTGAAAAAGGCCTTATGATTGTCCTTTGAATCCATGGCAATATTTCTCTCAAAATTGGCCTTAGTTGATTTTATGAGTGCTCGTATTTTTTTACTAATAATGATCAGGGGTGACTTCCCTTTTATGGATTTTGTTCTATCATGTAATAGCTTTCTCCTCTTATTGTAAAATTTGTTAATGGCTGGGGTCCACCAGACTGGACGTTTGCCCTTTGTGGAAAGAGTCTTGGTTTTATTTGGGATTGCCTGATCCATGCAGTCCTGGAGGTATTCATAGAAGGCATTTGTAAGGGCTTCCGCAGCTTTAGTTGTGGTTTCCACTGGCTCAGGGGCCTTGAAGGATACCACACCAGTCTTGAGTAGTGTGAAGTTTGCTTTAGAGAAGTTCTTCACTGTGGTCTTTTTTGTTTGGGGTGGGGGCGGGATGTGGATTTCCAGTGAGATTAGTTTATGATCAGATCTCACCAATGAGGGATATACTTCCGGTGTGGAGCATTTTGTCCCCATGTTTGTGATAATGAGATCTAGTATATTTTCTCCTCTCGTGGGAACAGTGACTAGCTGTTCCATGGCATTTGAATTTATGAACTCCAGGAACCGTTGGGCTAGAAAGTTAGGGCTTGAGTAATGTTCCCAGTCTATATTCGGGTAGTTGAAGTCACCCAATATGATGGTGTTTGGAGATACATTTATACCCTCCAGTGTCTTTAGGAAGGCTGTGTGGGGTTCCTGAGTTTGAGAGGGTGGCCTGTAGCACGCTACAATTTGTAGAGCAGTTTTGCCTATGGTTAGTTGCACCTGGATGGTTTCCAAGCTTTGCGTTGCCACCAACCTGGAGGTGTGGGTATCCTTTATGAATATGGATACACCCCTCCTTTTGTGGTGTGGTCCGGGTTTTGGGGCCGGAACGCATGATATGAGGTAAAACCTAATAGTGCCGGGGTGCGCTCAGGAGCCTTGAACCAGGTTTCAGTTACAGCACAGACATCAATGTTCTCCATACTGAGAAGGGCCTCGAGTGCGTGCATTTTGAGATTTAGACTTCTGGCATTGAGCAGCATTACCCTCAGTTTCTTCCCATTTTTGTTTTCTAGGGTGGTAGGTTTAGAATTTGAGCCTTGCCTAAAAAAGGCACTATGGGGGTGGCAAGAGCCTTAGCCAATATCCGGAATCCCAGGGGTGACAGGTGCAAGCCGTCCCTTGCGAAGCAGCGTGGCTTGTCAAGCATGTCATCCCAGGCAGACAGACACTGGATCCCCTTTGAATGACACCAGACATTAAGCCAATTGTTAAAGTTGATCATCTTGTCTCTATATTGTGGCATCATTCTTGGTGAAGGAAGGACACTGCTCAAGGTCAGGGTCATACCTGCCTGGGCTACATAATCAGAGAGCTCCTCTATGTCTCTTTTCATGTAGTCCAGGGAGATATGTCTCAGGTCGTTCACACCAGCATGGACAATGACTGTGTCATATTTGTACTTGCCGTGGAGTGACCAGAGTGCTTGTGTTATGTGGCGGATTATAGCGCCCGATAGGCAGCTTACTGTGACCCTCTCCTTGTTCAGCCTGGTGAGTGGGACGTCAGTGTGTCTGACTATGGAGTCACCTATGACAAGTATGTTTGGTGTTGTATTTGGCCTTAAGGGCTGTGACTGCTTTGCACACTGCTTTTGTGGTTTATGTGTTGCTTGTGGGGTGTCTTGAGGTAGCAGTTGTTTGGGTGTCTGCTTTGGAAGCCTCTGCTGTTTAGGTAAATTTTTACTCAGAGCCTCCGAGTATGTCTTTGTGTGTTTATGTGTTTGATTCAGTTGTGTGGTAGCATTACGTGAGGCTGGTTTTGTGGTGTGTGTAGTTGCCTTCTCCTCCTGTCTGGTCTTGCCAGTCCTGAGTTGAGAGAGCTCAGCCTCCAGTTTGGCTAAATAGCTGCATCTCTCGCAAGTATTTGTGTTATGTGGGAGGAGGAGAGAGTTGTCTGTGTACATGAGGCAGTTATAACATTGCCTCAAGATTCCCAGATTCACCAGCTGGACCGGAGAGGAGATTGACAACTGACCTTTGGACATGCTAGAATAATATTGGGAATTCCTTAATAATTGAAAACAAGGGCCAGTGGGGAGTGAGGGTGTAGTGCTTTTAATTTTTAGTGCTGACTTATATAATTGCTTTAGTGAGCAAGTGCCAGGTAACTTGAGGGCAATGTGTTACAAGTAACTAAATGCAAAAACGACAAACAGTAACTTTTTTTCAAGTGAAACAAGGAACTAGTACAGTAAGCAATGCAGATATCACTAGTGATCCACAGAAGCGCTGAGAAGCCGCGTATTAGGTGGAATTAGCTTCCAGGGAAATAACAAGCAAACAAACAACAAGCATATAAACAAAGCTAGATTCAGCAGGCCTGGATCTAATCTATGCTACAGCAAACAAGGTGTACCAATTTCAGTAAGATACAGTTCAAATATTCAGGCACTATAAACCTTTAACCAGAAATTCCCAGCTCAGAAGGGCAGAGTCCAGCCTCTTCTCCCACAAGAGTGCAGACCATGAACCTTCTTAATGTAAAATAACTGGCCTGAAGCCCAAGTGCCTAAACCAGAGCTAATACCCTTGGACACTGGGCTCTCAATCAGCAGTTCCCAACTTAGAAGGATGAAAGCTACCTGTCCTGCCACCACAGTGCTTGCCACAAACCTTCCTAATGTAAAACAACTGGTCTGAAGCCCAATTGCTTAATCCAAAAGACTTAGAATGATAGCTACACTTTAATCAAGTTACAACCAAGCAGTAATAAATACAATTGAATACTTTAGAGAATGTCTAGATTAGTGCTCAAGTTACACAAACAAAGCTAGATCCAGCAGGCCCGAATCCAGTCTATGCCACAGCAAACAAGGTGCAAAACCCAGATCTTTATCCCTTTATTACCTCCTAACTTTATTTTTGCAAGAATTCTCTCTGATTCTTGAAACTTTCCTATTGATTTCTTTTACGCCTCCAATTTTATGTAATTTCTTATCTTAGTTATTGAGTCTCACCTTCCTCTAACATTGACATAATTAAATGTTCCATATATATTTCAGTTGTGCCTTTACTTGGCTTCCCCATTAGCCTGCTTGCTTTATTTATTTATTTAACATTTGTTTACCAGAAAGTCTGACTTGGAACAAAGCCAATTTTCAGCGAAGGCCCAGGGAGAAATGCTCCAGACGTATGTCTTTGTAATGTGGGAGGAAACCGTAATGCCCAGAGGAAACCCACACAAATGCAGGGAGGACATGCAGACTCCACACAGAAGGCACTCCAGCCAAGAATTGAACTGGAGAACCTCTTTCTGTGAGGTGACAATGCTACCACTGCACCACTGTGCAGTCCAAGTAAACATACAGATTTTCATACGATTTCCAAAATGTCTGTAATAATTTCTTTAGGATTTCTGGTCATTTTTCTTCTTATAGGCTCCTTAAGTTTGGTTGCAAGTTTTTCGAATTTTTGTTGCCTAAGTCAGTGTCCTAAAGGATTTTGCACTCTAGAGTTATCAAAAAAATGGTTAAAAGCATTTTTTCTAAACTCATGCAGGTTATCAGACTACTCCATTATTTAACCTTTAACAGTCTGCCGTTGCACCTCTTATTGTTTGTCAGATTCCATTTTTTCTGTAATATATTTTGACCTTTGTCAACCCCTCTAAAAATTCCTATTACTACCTTTCAATATTGTTTTCGCTGTTATTTTTGCTTTTAAAATTCTATTTTCATTTAATCCTATTCACTAGTTATCCCATTTGAAGTAGCTACTGTCCTCTCTAGTAATTCTGAAATCATACTCACTGCTTATTCCTTAAATTCTTTGTTTTTAACAGATATGTAGAAAAGCACCAGTAACTCATTTTTGCACTATTACCTTTCATCTATTGGGTCATGCCCCAATAAAAAAATAATGTTATAGTTATTGGATTCATTTCAAAACTTTCAGGTAAATGTACATCCCCCTGTGAAATATACTCTATACTCAGACTAACCCAGTTATTAAACCTGGGGAAAAATATGTAAGTTCTGTTTTCCTGTTAATGAATTCTGTCTTCCATATCAAACATTTCCATATACTTGTCTAGAAATCTATATCTTGTATTTTTCCCATGTAGATACCTATGATATATCCTCACTATTACAATTCAGACTCTAGTATTACCACCCATCAATAATCCCTTCTGACAGCTTATGCCTCCCAAAATTTCCTAAGCTTCTTAATAGTAGTTTTATATGGAATATAAATACATGGCAGTGCAATCCTCTTCCCTTGCCAATAACCCCTTCTACCACAAATATACCATTATTAAATGTTTCCCTCTTCTGTCACTATTGAAGCCCCTCTTGCAATCAGTATTATTAGTCCCTGTTTCCTGTATTCCTGATACTCTGCTGAATGTCCATCCTGGAATCTTTTTTGTCAAATTCACATGTTCATTTCTATCCTGTGTGTCTCCTGTAACATTGCTATTTGCACCCTAAATATAATTCAGTACTCTACTTTTAGTCAGTACCTTTAATTCCATTTACATTCCATGTTAATATTGACAAATTAGCCATTCTAACAAAATGCTATTACTCCCACATATGTATCATAATTCTTTGAATGCTTTCAACTTAAAGCTTATGTGCTGCTTTTGATGTCAGTTTAAACCCATATCACATTTTTCAGACTTTTCACTTCAGTACAAACACTAGAGAAATAAAAATATATTTTAACACCAACCCCCTTTAATTTGCAACAAGCAAACAAAACAATATATGTTTTCCAAAAAGGAAGTTTACTCCTCCAGATAAGAGCAGTTTCTCCTAAACTGATGGCTGTAACCATAGTCATTATCTGTTCTAAAGTATGCTAAAGCTCATTACCGCCTGTGATCCCACTGGTGCAGATTGTTGCCTTTTATTTCTCTTCTCATCCAGTATTTGTGGATTATTGACATCAAGACAGTTGACTCTTGGGTGAGACCAAACTTGGGACTGATGAATGTTTACCAATTATTTTGGTTTTACAAACTGCATCTTTTGCCAGTGGGTATATTGTCCTTTTGCAAAATGTATTTTTGGTTTCTGCATCCCAAAACCCTAAGTCACCTAAAATTCAGTCACCCAACTCAACATATTGCTCTACCCTAGTTTCACACTATCTTTGTACTCTTGCCCTTCCTCCATTCTGATATCCTTTTCCAACCTCATCAAGGTGCATCCTCCCTTGGAGTATAAATGAACTCTTCAGCTGAGGAATCTCTCTTTTTTTCTATCAACCTCCTCCAGATGTCTCTTTTAGGGAGACCTTGGGTTTGATAAAAATAAAAAAATTAAAATTGAATTCCAAAAAGAATATTTCATCACATTCCCTTGACAGTTATTAATCCTGTGTAATCTGCAATTTAAGAACATTTAACATTCCACCTCCCTTCATTGGTGATATATTGAATACATCCATAGATTTGATCTCCATCATCATTTTCAGTAATCTAGGCCAAAGTTCTCTTACCTTTTCCATGGAGAATTATGTTTTCATATCTTGAGAATAGTTAGTTCTTAGTCTTTGCTGCCTGTGCCCCATCATTACCACTCCAGATTTTCTTGTTCATTATGGCCCACTCATCTCTGTGTCAGTATCTTGTGCATGCATAATATATTCCTCTGAATCTTCTGACATTTTTTGGAAGTCCATCCATCAGCCTGACATATTTTTTCTTATTTCCTAAAACTGCATAGATTACATTGTGTGGTCTAGTCACTTTTATTCTGGAGTCTATCCACTAGAGGGATATACTTCCACATTCCTGTTAACTGTTGCCTCAGACATATCTTCTTTTTCTGGTGGTTCACTCCAGTTGTCAGTAACTTCCAAATGTCCTTTTCTTGCTCTTTTTCCATTGATTCTACTATCTCTAGCTGATATTTCATACCAGCATTGTTGTTTCCCAAGTAGTACTACTTTGAATTTGTCTTCACTGAAATTCAGCATCCACCCTTCTGCTTGCTATCTTGGTCAACTTTCTATAGCCTTCCTTAGATTGTTTGCCCATCTTGCACTGCTATACCTATCTTTGTATCATTAACACAGAGGTTGATCCTCTTTTTCTGCCAATATAGATGAAACAAATATAGCGGAAAGTACTGGACCCAAGAATGTGCTCCCTGCAGTACTCCACTAATCGCTTTCCTTATTCCTGTCATTGTCCCTCTTACTACATCTATATCTGTTCATTTGTTTTATTTACTTATGCTTTCTTGACCAGGTTAGTCCCAATATGCTAGTGGCTTCTTTTCAGGGGAGATCTCATGTGATATTTCTACTTCTAGGGGAAATTGGGCCTTGGTATCATGGAACTTCCTCTACTCATCATTGCTATGAGTGGGACCCATTTTGGAGAAGCACTTCCTGTTTCCATTCCAGGCACAGAGAATGCTTGGTGAAGCAGGGAGGCAGATGGAGAGAGAAGGAGATTACAGAGTAGTGAAAGAAATGAAGGAGAAAGCAAACACTGAGACCAAAGGATGTGTGCAGGATTCTGAGGAAATGTTTCAAAGAAACCTGTTTGATGCAGATGAGTTAGCAAATGATGGATATATAATTACAACTCTCCAGTCAAGAGGGTTATGGGATGGTTTACTTAAAGAAATTGTGCAGAGTGAGCCAGAAAATGAAGGAGATGTTTCCTGGGGGACATCATGGAGAACATACAAAATGCAAAGACAATCCTGAAGAATAGTAGTGAGATGGAAAAAGAAAACATATGCAGAGAAAGTAAAAGAAGGCAAGAGTGGAGTAGCAGAAAAGGCAGAAGAAAATGAAAAATGGAAGTATGTGGTACGGATTCAAAGTAAAAAAGGCAAAGAAATGGACAGGTACATAGGACAATTTAATAGCTCCTTTGGGAGTAAAAGCGCATGAGCTAAGTGCATTTATTCTTATTAACAAAGAGACATTTTGTGACATTATATCTGAGATTGTTTTTTCAATGAAAAATGTTCTTGGAGAATATGAAAAAAATGACTGTAACCCATAGAATGTTTATGTGATACAAGCACTTAACAGGGAAGCAACAAAGAAGATTCATGTAGAAAGACTTCGAAAGGACATTTGAAAGCTTAATGTAAATAAGTACTGGACATTGCAAAAGTTTATGACAAATGGGGTTTATGGACTGGTGGCTGGGATTGTAATATTTTGTTAAAAATAGGAAGAGAAAAATCATACATATACCAAGCATGATAAATGTGTCGGGGAACAGGGGTGTTGTAAAATACTGGGGACAACCTAAAACATGTTTTCTTTTGTGTGTGTATGTGTGAAAAGATGGACATTTGATAAGTAACTGTGACAAAAGAAAATGTTATATTTGTGGGGAAATGAGACATAATGCAAAATATATGAATTGAAATGTTATAAATGTGACAAAACAGGACATTTATGAATGGATTGCAAAAATAAAAACAGGAAAAAGAGAGAGAAGAAAATGAAGAAAAGAAATTATAGAAGAAATAAAAGAATTAGATGAGAAAAAAATAAAGAGGACATTGAAGAAGGTTCTGAAATAAGTGATGAAGAAGACAAACTGGGAGGTAGTAAAAGGAAAAGAATTCTATTGGTAAAAGACAGAAAAACAAAGTCTAAAGGGATACGCACAAAAGAAAAAAGAAAGGAAATGTATGAAAAAGAACATATACAGCTAAAGATTGTGGCTTGCCTTAATGGTTATGACATTTGACTCTCAGAAATAAGGACCAAGGGTTAGTGCACCACCTGTTGTGCTACTGACACTGCATGGCCATAATTGACCCACTTCAGTTTCTCTAGCAGCTATCTCTGGGCTTGGGTAAAAGACCTTGGTAAAATCGAGCTAGACTACTTAAGTAATGGTACACTGCTGTTACGTTCTGCTGTAGGTCACACATTCAACTGAACTGGACATGATTGACAGCTCCTTATAGCCATGAACCCACATTGGAGGTTTCTTCTTTCTTTGACTTTCCCTGCCACTACTGTTATTAATCCAAGAATCTACAACTCTTTTTTTACTGCTCCCTCTTTGTACGTTTATTTATTTATTTATTTGATATTTGTTGACTGGGACAGTCCGACTGAGCTGGTGCCCTTATTCAAGTGAGGCCCGGGGAGAAAAGCTCCACAGTCATAGCACAGTATTTTCACACATTAACAAATAAAGCAAATATAGCAAATACAAAGTCCACTTGTGGGAGTGAACAGTAAGGTACATTAGAAGGTTACACAGTATATTTTACAGTTATACCAGAGAGTATAACAAAGTATAAAGTTTATCACACTATTTGCAATCATCTGTACAACTAGCCCAGGTGGGGGGCTGTTTTTTTTTCTGGTTATGCAAACAGTACAGAGTAAAATGTGAACATTTCAAACAAAATTTTGTACGGTATAGGAACATTCCATAGGTATTACAAGATAAGGTTGGTGGGGATAGTAGGTGTGTAAGCAGAATGAGAAAAGAAATTAGAGCGGAATGGTATGAGATAAAGGGAGAGACCAGAGGGAGGGAGGAAGGTGTGAGGATCTACAGGTGATGAGGTTGGAAAATATAGCAATTAGTTGGGTCCCAGGAGGGAAGGAAGTCAGGGGGAAGGAAAATGGAACAAAGATCAAGGGGGTGTTTACAGTGGCATAGCCAGGTATTAAGATAATCTTTGAGGGCATTCTTGAACTCATGAGCATGTGTTATTTTTCTAATAGCCAAGGGAAGTTTGTTCCAAGAGAGGAGAGGGAGGCAGCTATAGAGATTTTGAGCAATTGATCTTTTCAGTATATAAACTTATAAAATATTTTGGTCAGATAATGCCACATTTGCTATTGACCAGTTATCAGGCATTTATGCATTGGCCACTGAATCAGATGTGCTGAAGATTTCCATCAAGAAGTCTTTCAGGGCAATGGTCAGATTCCTGAGGACACTGGGAGCCAGGCTGCACATCTTCTCACTGTGTTTTATTCTTTTTAAAAGTGGCAGCTAGATCATTCTCCACCCTATCAGTATCCTTGTGACTGTCTAGTGCTGTCCCCACTTTGCCGTACCTCCTTTTCAGCATGGCACATCCCACTGTTTAGTTTTCTTCAGTCATCATAAAAGAATTCAGTGAGCATCTCTGATTTCTCCCAGTCTTTTGCAATCTTCCTCCCAAGTCTCTGCAAATTTGCACTTTCTTTCCCCTTTCTGATATGTAAGTTAAATTAACATTCATTAATCCTTCTTAACCCATTTTTCCAACTCTGTTACAGCGTGTGACTTTTCTGCTTTACCTCATTTGTTATTTTTTTATGCTGTGCCTTTCCCCCATTGACCTGTGTAAGCTGTAATAGCTAGCCTCACATTCCTTATTAAGTCACATTGACTTTCTGTTCATTTTGTTTTTTTCCTCAAACCATTGTCCACAGCACTGGGTACTCATCCATTTCCATAGATTGTTTACTCCGTCAGGTTTGCTCCATTTCCCTAACTCATCTTTGAGCCTTGTGCCCCCTAAAATACGACACCCCATCACTTTTATGTTCTTTTCCTCCCATCTTTTGTCAACGGCACACTGATGAACATGTGTACCGCTTGGGACTGGAATTTGTATTTTTTCTTTTCTGGTACAGTCCTGCGCCAATGGACTGAACCACCTGAGCTTGCATTTTCCCATTCTGCTTTTGGCAGATCCTCATGAGCATAACGTTCTCCTGCCGTAGCCCTATACTGTGTCCTTCAGTCTCTTATCTTCATCCCTTGATGTTTCTGGAGCTTGATAATGCTGTATTCCTCCACCAGTACTCTGTCTTAACCCTAGGATGCTTCCTTTAGTTTCTTATCTTACCATGTCCATAGCCTTCATAATCGGGGCAGTCTTCCTCTCATTGCCTTATTTCTATTGCCTTCCTCTTGTATCTTTAGTGAACAACATATATTGAGGCACTTTCATGTCATGCCCTCTTATCATTGATGGATGCTTGCGTGTGTTCCTCCTTTCCTGTATTACTACATGCATTTCTCTATTTTTCTGCCCGAACTCCTTAGAAAACATTTCTGCCAAGATGTGCTCCAAGTAACCCTTGCTTGTTCATGTTATGTGTATCTGTTTCTTCCTTTTGTTTACTGTCTGAATACCTACCATCCTCTTCTGCCTCAGTGATGGCCCTTCCCCTTTGACCTTAGTTGAAAGGCATCATTATTAAGTTCTGCCTTTCCACCCCTGAGCATTGCTTTCCCTTGTGGGTTAGGATGGAGCCAGGTTTCTGGCATGAAGATGGTCCATGTATTAAGTCTTCCCATCCTCCACTCTTGTTTGCTGCTGCAGGCAGTCATTATACTCCTAATTCTCTGCAAACTAAATATGTTAGCTACTAATACTGATAGCATGTCTGGGAGTACTATCTCTCCTTTCCTGGTACCTCCCTTGGCATGTTTGCTAAACTGTTTTCTGTAACAAGTTATTGGGCCTGGATGTACCATATGTCCACACTTCCCCTCCAGGGGCCACTTCGGTCATCTTTCATGTTTTACTAAGTCCAAGCTGTGAAACAGGTTTTACTACAATCTAGTCTGTCTTGTATCCTTTGCCAAAAATATTTATCCGTTGGTGCCTAGGTATCCAGTTCCAGCATATTGTTCTTAGTTTCCATACATGCCTGTTATCTCCTTTTCCTGCTTCTTACCATGACCCCCCAGTTCTGCTTATACCAAACCCTCCTCAGTGTCTGTACTGATTACATCCCTTCTTATACCACACCCTCCTCAGTGTACATCCCTTCTTATACCACACCCTCCTCAGTGTACATCCCTTCTTAAACCACACCCTCCTTAGTGTACATCCCTTCTTATACCACACCCTCCTCAGTGTCTGTACTGATTACATCCCTTCTTATACCACACCCTTGTCAGTGTACATCCCTTCTTATACCACACCCTCCTCAGTGTCTGTACTGATTACATCCTTTCTTATACCACACCCTCCTCAGTGTCTATACTGATTACATCCCTTCTTATATCACACCCTCCTCAGTGTACATCCCTTCTTATACCACACCCTCCTCAGTGTCTGTACTGATTACATCTCTTCTTATACCACACCCTCCTCAGTGTACATCCCTTCTTATATCACACCCTCCTCAGTGTACATCCCTTCTTATACCACACCCTCCTCAGTGTCTGTACTGATTACATCCCTTCTTATACCACACCCTCCTCAGTGTACATCCCTTCTTATACCACACCCTCCTCAGTGTACATCCCTTCTAATACCACACCCTCCTCAGTGTCTGTACTGATTACATCCCTTCTTATACCACACTCTCCTCAGTGTACATCCCTTCTTATACCACACCCTCCTCAGTGACTGTAATGATTACATCCATCCCTCCTTATATCACACCCTCCTCAGTGTACATCCCTTCTTATACCACACCCTCTTCAGTGTACATCCCTTCTTATATCACACCCTCCTCAGTGTACATCCCTTCTTATACCACACCCTCCTCAGTGTACATCCCTTCTTATACCACACCCTCCTCAGTGTCTGTACTGATTACATCCCTTCTTATACCACACCCTCCTCAGTGTACATCCCTTCTTATACCACACCCTCCTCAGTGTACATCCCTTCTTATACCACACCCTCCTCAGTGTCTGTACTGATTACATCCATTCTTATACCACATCCTCCACAGTGTACATCCCTTTCTATACCACACCCTCCTCAGTGTCTGTACTGATTACATCCCTTCTTATATGACACCCTCCTCAGTGTACATCCCTTCTTATACCACACCCTCCTCAGTGTACATCCCTTCTTATACCACACCCTCCTCAGTGTCTGTACTGATTACATCCCTTCTTATACCACACCCTCCTCAGTGTACATCCCTTCTTATACCACACCTTCATCAGTGTACATCCCTTCTAATACCACACCCTCCTCAGTGTCTGTACTGATTACATCCCTTCTTATACCACACCTTCCTCAGTGTACATCCCTTCTTATACCACACCCTCATCAGTGTACATCCCTTCTTATACCACACCCTCCTCAGTGTCTGTACTGATTACATCCCTTTTTATACCACACCCTCCTCAGTGTACATCCCTTCTTGTATCACACCCTCCTCAGTGTGCATCCATTCTTATACCACACCCTCCTCAGTGTCTGTACTGATTACATACCTTCTTATACCACACCCTCCTCAGTGTACATCCCTTCTTATACCACACCCTCCTCTGTCTGTACTTCTTATACCAAACCCTGTCTCATTCCCATCCCTCATAAGTTCTTACTAAGCTTATGGCCCGAAGAGGCTATCAAGAATCTCAGCCACATCATCCTATATTGGTAGAAAACTAACAATGCCACCATTTAGTAGATTTTCTCCACATATTTCTGGGAAATTTGCAATCACTCATCCAGTCATCCCAACTGGTTTTAAAGGTTACTAGTAGAGTACTCTGCTTAACAGGTAGGGGCAGCCTATTCCAGAAATGAGGTATATATTGGGTTAGGTATTTGTGACACAATCTGGTCTTGTTGATATAATAGCATAGGTTTTGGTCTCTAAAAGAGGTGTTTGATTTACCACGTGTTCTATTTAGGTGAAGGAGTCCTAAGTGTTTTGGGGATATTTGTAGTATGGAAAACTAAATAGAGGTCACCCCTCAGGAGTCTGTAAGACACTGAGTAGAGTGACAAAGCTTTTAGGCAGGGTAGCTAAGGGTGCTCAGATCTGAGATTATTTTGGTGAGGAAATGCTGAGGACTCTCAAGCTGGTTTAGGCACTTGGTGGGTTACACTCTGAAGGGTGCATTATATTCAATGATGGGTTTAATAAGGAATGAATAAAGTGGGATTGTAACTTCTTTGGACCTTGAGAGGATGCTACTAGGGGTAGGCTGCGTAAGGTAGAAGGATATCCTAACCACCACAGAGACATGATGGTCAAAGGAGAATCTGTTATCAACATATCTACCCTAGTCCAGATGTCTGTGTCAAATTTAAGTGGAATGTTATCTGTATGGTAAGGACTACTCTTAGGAATGTTAGATATACCAAAGGAACTATGCATTTCTTGGTGTTAACAGTAAGCCTATGATTAATGCACCAAGTATTTGTTTTCTCCAGCTCTGGCTGGAAAACTTTTGTATCAGAATGGGATTTAAAAATTGGTCCCAGCTTGCAATCATCATCAAATTTTGTTAGCCATAATCATTTGGTATTGGCTTTTGTGTCACAGAAATAGATACCAAATAGGAGGGGCCACAGGATAGAGCTTTGTGGAACACCACTAGTGTCCTTTTTCTGTCTAGAGCAAATACCGCAACCTTCTTTTACTATTTCTGCACTGTTGCACCCTTTTCACCCTCGGTCACCCCCTTGTCATCCGGTTATCACTCCCCTTTGTTGTTCTCTATGTCTTGACTTTCATGACTACATATGCTACTTAATCCCTTCAGCTTGCAGTTTGTCACTCCCCTTGCAGTACTTATCGGATAACCTCTGCCTGCCACCTACTTATTCCACTTCCATTCTGTTTACTTGCCTCCTGTTGCCTCCTTCTGCTCAGTCCTTACTTGTGCCAATACCTTTCCTGTATCCTTCCTGACAGTAACTCTTTCCCTTCTCTGCCATCTCAGATCTCCCAGAGTCAGATCGCCACTCCACATCCTGAGTACCTCACTGATCCCTCTCTATAGTGTTTCTTATCCAAAATATATTGTTCCTTTTTGCTGTACCATTATTCAGGCCCCCATTTTCCACATGTATTGATGTGTCAGCCGTACATATGACATTCGTATTTAAACGTTCACATGTCAGTCACTAATGTGTCATTCTTGATTTGCACTTAAAGGTCAAGTTTGTGGTATTCCACTGATTCCTGTCCCCAAAATAAAGTGGTCTTGTATTTGGTTTTATAACTAGCAGGGACATAGGGTAGCATCCTGAACATCTATCATGCCAGTCAGTGAGTGAAACCTCCCCTCTGCAAAAATGGGTTTGGAAGTATTTCTTTAACAGCTTTTGGAAATGTTTCTCAATTTATTTCACTTATGAGTGTCTGTTACATAACAGTTGTTTTTATGTCATGGAGACACTGAAGAAGACCACTATATCAAATGAAATTGGTTTGATTTTCCCGTAGTTACTTAAGTGGAAAAAAATGACTGTTGCCTTCTTAACTGTGCTGGAATGTTTTTATTTATTCTTTATGCAAGTTAATTCCATGCACAACTAGAAAAACATTGAATCTGTGAATGTATATTGTTGTATAGGTGCATATTTGATCAAACTTGCCATTGGTCAAGAGTTTCTGGTATCAGAATTGATCAAATGCAGACATTGTCGAGTGCAGACATAGTCAAAGTGTGCAATATCGAATGTAAAAGGTAACTAGGAGTGTGTAATAATATTAAAACTTTTATTTCTAACAAAATTATTGGTATTTGGATTGAGCATGTTTATCTATTTGTGGGTTAGAGTACATGTTTCATAAGAGAATAGCTGTTAGTATGCTTGGCTGCTGATATGTTTGACATGTGTGTCTTGTTTAGTAATACTGTTAGGGAAAGAGTTTTTGGTATTCCAGTGAGTAGGGCCATCCGTCATGAATAAGTGTGGATGGGGAGGCAGACAACACTCCAATCCCCAAGCTTACTCGTGTGATAACCCTAACCCCGGCCCTGCACATTAAACACGCTTTCCCTAACAGTATCACTATATGGGCAAACTGTGTCTGTGAGTTAGTGGTTTATTTACCTTTTGTCTAACAAGTCTTTGATTTAAGTAATATAGCATTTTGATAAAAGAGAAGTTTGACTGTTTTTTTGATTAAATGTGTCTTCCTTATTTGTGCACACGATTAACTGTAATATAATCATATGTCAGTATATTATGATGAATCATCTAATATACTCCTGTATATATACACGTGTATATATATATATATATATATATATATATATATATATATATATATATATATATATATATAAAACACACACACATGATCTGGAGTGAGATGAGTCTCTACTTCTAGGATTAGGGAAGGAGTTCTGTGATAAGCGGTCAAGTAACATGTCATGCAGTAGAGGCCTCTTATAACTTCAGAGGTAGTTACTAGACATGAGGTCCAGCGGACCACCAAGGAACCTAGCCTTGTTTCCCACTTACCCTAGTGTACTGTCTGGTTAAGTGATTCACATAATATACTTGACCACCACATCCCTGTAGCACATAGAAATCCTTCTACCTTGTTATATGTTGTTTGTAGTATATTTTCAAGATCTAGGGTAGTCAGTCCCATTTTATTCACCCCTTATTGGGCTGAACGTGTACCATACTGAGCACCTTGACAGAGACCTCATTGATTTCCATCATTAGATGACTATTGTGGTGGCATATAGCTATATGGGACATATCCTACCAAGTATCAGATGTCGGGCCACTATAGGAAAGCTGTGGGTGCATTCCATGCTCACTATATATCTGATGAAGCTCAAGGGGATGCTAGTATAAAAGCAGATGTACAGATGCCGAAATTCAGAGCGTTCCTGTCAGACTCTGTCTTTGCTGCATCTTCAGTGTTTAATTGGTCAGCTCGTTTGAACTTTTCAGCAGATAAGTACCAGTTTGGGGTCTTCTCTTCCATTTTTTGTATAAAATTTGTGTCTAGGAGAAAACAGGAAGTGTCTGCGGAATATGATTCCTTATAAAGATTCCTACTCAGCTTATTTGTTTTTTCTAGGAGAGTCACATGATGTCTGCTGTTGTAACATCTGTTTCTGCTTTACCATAAGAAGTTGCCTTATTGGCCATAACATATTTTTGACAACCAATGGCTTAATGCCTACAGTCAAGCTTCAATATAACAATATACTCTGGCTTTTGAGGACCTCAGATTTCCTTCTTCTGACTCGTAAGAAGAAATGGTCAAAGTGGTTTCCGAAACTGGTTTGGTCTCTACTCCTATTTTCATATAAGAAAAGGAGAGTTACTGGAGAATGAATAGTTGGGGAGGAGATGGAAAGAGAAGGCAAGGTTGTAGGGGTATACAAACAAACATAAAATTCAGATACACAGTGGTACAGACAGTATAAAGGGCATATAGAGAGGTCTGATACCTGACAATGTATGGGGAGTGAAGTACAAGGTGGGGTAACACAGGGATGGAAGATAGGAAAGGGCAATAGTGGAAGCCACACTTACCTAGAGCTCAACCTTCAAACACCATGGTTATCTTTGTGGCTCACATCATGTGCAGGCCATGCCTCTAGTGGCCAGATAGTTGGGGCCTGCTGGTTGCGTGGATTAACCAGCTATAGCAAGAAGTACTCCACCTGCTGACCCAGTTCATTTGTCATCAGAACTTGTAGCTGATACTGACTGACTACAGGGACTCTTCTGAGCCACTAGCAAAAGATGAATGTCCACTTTCTCCTATGCAGTGGCCAGAGAGAGACACCAATAGTGAACACACCATTTTGCCTTCATCAGAGTGGCCTCCAGCCCTGTCCAAAGACACAGGCCTTTTGACCACTAGTGTCCCAGCACCAAAGGCATCAAGTGATGCCAGCTGAGGTGACTGAATCTGATGTTCATCATATTGTTCACTGTAGCAGTGGCCTTAACTTTATGGGTTATATCCTACAAAGGATATAACAGCCAGCTAGCTTCCAAAGCTTCAGGGCACCTTCTATGCACCCACACTTGGCAGGTAGATAGAGATGAGCCACTAAAAGACAAGTTTGGGTGCCAAGCCCTTATGAGTTTTATTGCTGCTGAAGAGTATGCTCTTCTAAGGCTTGCAAGGATTGATGGTTGGCTTGGTGCTATTCCTTTGGGCAGATAAGTTCCCTTTCCACAAAAACCTTCCATTTTATAAATATTGTTTGTGTTTTATCACTTTCCTCTTCAGGAAAGTTATTTTAAAGCTAGCAGTTTGTGTCTTAATGGATCATCTGCTTCTTAGTTTTAAACATGAGCGTTTTTTTCCTGTCAGTTTAAAAGTTGTGTAAAATAAGCGGAAACTATTTTTGGGGGGAGAAATTGTGTTCATTTCACTTTTTGGGTCTGACAAAGTGTTTTGAAGTGCTTTTTACTGTATTTCTCCTGTGAAAAAGTGACTTTTACAGTCGTACTCTGGGATTCAATAACTCCTACACTGTGTAAACTAAGTTTAAACCATTCTGAATGAACACATAGCACAGACATAACTCACACTTTCTTCCACCTAATTTGAGTTTTCCTGCTGATATTCTTGCAGCTTTAAATATTGACAGGGATTCATAAATGTTACCACAAAGTGTAGACTACATATTCACTTAGTGTAATCTTTCTGAGTGACTAGAAAGCAAGCACAAAAAATGTGTTAACAATGTTCTGGGATACATATCCTGTACACTTAGTGTAGGCTTTATTTAACCTAGCCCATAGTCTTTACTGCATTTGCTGCTTGTCTTCCTCAAGAAGGAGTCACCATTTTCGGCTTGAGCATGGAGCAAACTACTAGACCCATGGCCAGTACTACTTCCAGACACAAAAAAAAAGTCAAGCAAACAGCCTTTTCTACCACAGCAGGATAGCAATTTGCCTCAGCCGCAGGTGGCTGTCTCTGCTATGGCCATTTGTTGCAAGTCAGACTACTCATCTTTTTCTGTGGATCCCTCTGGTGTAACATCTACAGCCACTATGGACCTGGGGTTAGCCAGGTCCTCTGCAGCAGCTGGCATTCCCACAATGGGCAATGAAGAGCCACTCTTGCCAGTCCTGCTAGAGGAAACAGGGAAAAAGCTTCCCTGTTGTGTCAGGAATGTTGTACCCATCACTGGGGAGCAGCAGCTCCCATTAGTAACACAGTTGGCCCCGTTTTTCCTATCAAAAAGAAACATAAATATAAGCATGTGTTTATTCCTGCTGATATCTCCTTAGACAGGAGTAGTTTATTGGGGTTGGCTCAGGATTTAATTCAGGCTATTTATCTGTCTTGTAAAGTAGTGTTTGGTAAAATAAAGATGGATATCTCTTTTCCTGAAGGGATTCTTTTCCTGAACAGAAAGATGCAGAGATGGATACAGTGGTTTCTCCTCAGATTTCTGATTCAGACTCTGAGGAGGGGTCCATTTCTAATTCTGCATGTGAGGGTTTCATTTTCTCTGAGACTATTGCTAATGTAGCAGTGTTTCAGTGGGAGAATGCTGAGGTCTGTCAGTACCTCAAAAAATGCTATGAGTTGTTACTGAAGGATTTTCCAGAACCTACATCCATTCCTCCTGTTCTGTCCACATTAGAGGATGTGTGCATTACTGCATGCAATTTTCTGATAGTCAGCTGTCTCTAAAAAGGCACATTGTATCTATAAAGTTCCTCAGTCTTTTATGTTTTATACACTTTCCCAAACCTGACCCAGCAGTTGTAGCTTTAGATCACCCCACTGCTGTTAACACTTAGTTAATTCTAATCCCACTCATTCTGATCAGAATGAGAAAATTATTGCTAAGTATTTGAAAAAGTGAATACCTCTACAACTGTGATTTTCAGAATTTTGAAATGACAGGCTCATGATTGAAGTTTGTTCTGACTCATTATGATGTTTTATATGCAGTTTCTTACTGTGAGGAACATCCCATGGTTTAGTGTGAGTATGACTCTGCTGATACTTCTTTCAGTTTCTGGCTACTGGTACTGTTTTCAGGAAATTTGCATGGCTGCATTCTCAGAACCTCCCAGATGATAAAAATGAGATTTAAAATGTTCCTTTGGCTAGAGATTTAGTTTTTGGCCCCTTTGCTGCAGAGATGAATAAAAAGTGTGATGAAAGGGAAAAGCTGATCCAGGGAATCTTTTTCCTTTTCCAGATTTTCCAAGGAATTCTATTACTCCTCATCCAAAAAAAAAAAAAAAGACCCCCCCCCCCAAAAAAAATAAAAATAAAAACAGAATAAACCATCTCTATGCAATACAGGTAAACAGATATTTAAAAAGAAATGGCATGAAGATTCCAAAAAGAATTCAGGCCCCCCTCCAAAACCAAGGACAGTGCAAGTCAGAATGATTACTTAAGAGCTGTTGTACCCCCCCCCAGTTGTCCCGTTTCCCTTCCAGAAAATTAGAATTTCCACTTTTCTCTTTGGAAAAGGATAGTTTCAGACAAATGGGTTCTGAAGATCATTCATCAAGGTTACAGATGGCAGTGGGAGGAAATCCTTCATAGGGTAGTTCCTCATCCACCAGATCAGAATCTTTTTCCCCTGACCCTTATCACATGTTGACCAGATAGTTATAGAATCAGTTCCTCCTTCACAGTTGGTTTTATTTAAGGATGTTTTAGTACCAAAGAAAGAACGTGTTTGGAGAGTACTTTCTTTCTTTCTTTTCTAAACATGTTTCTGATATTGCCTAAGCTCAAAACGTTATCACTTCACAACCTGCTGCCGCTCGTTCTTCATTCAAGTTTCCTGGTAACACTAAATTTAAAAGATGCTTACCATCAAACCCTATTTAACCAGATTTCAGGCATTTAAGATTTTCTGTGTCTGAATCACATTATCAGTTCTCTACCTTACCCTTTGGACTATCCACTCCACCAAGAGTGTTCACAAAGTGTTAAGCTTCAGTTATAGCTCATTTCAGGCTACAGGATATCCACATTTTCCATACTTAGACAACTTGTTTATCTTTGCAGAATCTTTTTCAAAGTGTCAGAAATATCTCATTTGAGTGTGTGATCTGTTACACAAGTTGGGATACCAAGAGAACATATTCTAAAGTATTTTTTGACTCATTCACACAGGATTGTGTTCCTGAAGTGTCAACTAGACACCTCAATTCAAAGATCTTTTCTTCCAAAGGAAAAAAACACACACACACACACATATATATATATATATATATACATATATATATATATATATATTTCTAAGGTTTTACACTGAGACTTTGGTCACTGTGAGGGAAAAGCTCAGGACTTTGGGTCCCATGGCATCTATGATTCTCATGATACACCTGACAAGACTCCAAAGGAAAGAGATACAGTGGTATCTGAAAGTCTCTTTGGTTACAATACCATCATCCCTTGTCTTTTCAAATTCTAGTGCTGGGCTTTTCTTCCTCCTTGTTCCAAAGCAGTCAGTCACCACAGATGCCTCAGACTTTGCTTGGGGAGCAGTTTCAGGAGGGATAAAAATGCAAAGTGTGTGGGACACCAAGGAAAGACGCAAGCACATAAAATATAAAAGAGATGCTTGCCCTGATCAAGGCACTCAAGTCTCTAAATTAACTTTGATCCCTGGGGCAGCTTCAAGTTGTTACAGACAATAACACAATAATGTGGTACATCAGCAAGCAAAGGGGAGCTAGGTTGTACCCCCCTTTGTAGACTAGCCATATTAGCTTAGGATACAGCTTCACAACACAACATTAATCTACAGGCATCCTGTATTCTGTCACAGCAAACTTGTATGGTAGACAAGCTGAGCAGGACAATGTCAGACCCCCCCCCAAGAATGGAAAGTAGATCAGGGGGTCTCCCAAGATTTAATCCGTTTGAGGGGAGTTCCTCAAGTAGACCTATGTGCCTCCTCACTGAACATTTAGCTAGCAGAATTCTGTTCTGTGCAAGAAGGCCTGTAAGACAAACACTTTTTACTTGGGCAGGAATGTTCTTGTATGCTTTTCTACCCTTTGCACTGATATCCAGAGTACTTCCGAAGATTCAGAAGTAATCCTCCATAATCATTATGTTGACTCCCTGCTGGCCCTGGCAACAGTGGCTCTCTGTCCTTTTGGAAATGGCCAAGGAACACAAGATTGGGGAAAATTTGGTACACTGTGACCCCAACCAACTTCATCTAACTGCCAGAATGATAGAGTCTTCATTCCCTTTAGACACCTGCTTTCTGAAGACATGCAACAGGTACTAATGGAGGCAAGAAAGCCTGCTACTAAAAAATCATATATTAACAAATGGGAAATATGTTTTCTAGTCTGTGAAAACAACATAACCAGCACCCATTCAGGGCTAGTTGATGTCCTCCCATATCACTATTTCAGTGTTCATAACCTAAGGGACCTCCTGACAGGGATAGCCAAACATCCGGTCAGTATACCAAAGCCATTAGTACTTAAAAGCATCATATGTCACGCATACATTCCCCAAGAAATGCATAGGGCATAAAGATGACATACGGACGCACCACTCATAACTTCTTTGCTGCCAGTCCGAACACCATCATTGAATGTCGATCTGAACGCCCTTACTGCCACCATCATTGAATGTTGATCTGAACGCCCTTACTGCCACCATCATTGAATGTCGATCTGAATGCCCTTACTGCCACCATCATTGAATGTCGATCTGAACGCCCTTACTGTCACCATCATTGAATGTCGATCTGAACACCCTTACTGCCACCATCACTGAATGTCGATCTGAATGCCCTTACTGCCACCATCATTGAACGTCGATCTGAACACCCTTACTGCCACCATCATTGAATGCCGATCTGAACGCCCTTACCGCCACCATCATTGAATGTCGATCTGAACGCCCTTACTGCCACCATCATTGAATGTCGATCTGAACGCCCTTACCGCCACCATCATTGAATGTCGATCTGAACGCCCTTACCGCCACCATCATTGAATGTTGATCTGAACACCCTTACTGCCACCATCATTGAATGTCGATCTGAACGACCTTACCGCCACCATCATTGAATGTCGATCTGAACACCCTTACTGCCACCATCACTGAATGTCGATCTGAACGCCCTTACTGCCACCATCATTGAATGTCGATCTGAACACCCTTACTGCCACCATCATTGAATGCCGATCTGAACGCCCTTACTGCCACCATCATTGAATGTCGATCTGAATGCCCTTACTGCCACCATCATTGAATGTCGATCTGAACGCCCTTACCGCCACCATCATTGAATGTCGATCTGAACGCCCTTACTGCCACCATCATTGAATGTCGATCTGAACACCCTTACTGCCACCATCATTGAATGTCGATCTGAACGCTCTTACTGCCACCATCATTGAATGTTGATCTGAATGCCCTTACTGCTGCACTGATTTTCAAATAAATGCCCCATTAGGGTTTCTTCTTATCTTTCAGTTGTATTTAGTGCTGTTGGTTTCATGTCATCCAGAAAGTGAAAATGTGAGTTTGGGAGAGAGATTCAATTCTCCATAAAGACCATCACAACCAGTGTCTTTTCTGTTTGTGTGCTTGCTTCATAAAATCATTCACAGTGCTCTCGCTAACTGCCAGGCTTTTTTTTTTCCATTAGACCCTGTGAAGGCTGCCAGCCTAGCTAGATTCTATGTCATTGTAAATATTAATATGATCCACAGGCTTGTTTCACAAATGTAAGAAAACTGTGTTATGTGCTGAGCTTCAAAAATGTAACTACAGTGCACTCTGCTGGAAGAAAGCAGAAATGTGTATAAACTCTATGCCTATGTAATGTATGTTTTATGGTAGATAACTGGGACATACATAGTTAACTTGTGAGCTCTAAGAAAATAAGCTGATAAGTAAAGAATTTTATGACTGTGTGTCATCTCAAGCTAAGAGACAGGATGTCTGGGCTAGGAGTTTTCTTTCTATTGTCTTAAGACAGAGATAATCACTAGGTTTCACATGTAAAGTGTCCTGGAAGCTGCAGATCACAAAAAAATGTTAAATTTTAAGTTCTGTTAGCCTGGGAACTAAATCAGAGGTGACAAGAATGATGTAATCTGAGATGAGTCAGCAGTAATGTCGCAAGAGACGGCTTGCACCTGTCACCCCTAGGCTTTCGAATACTGGCCAAGGCTCTTGCTGCCCCCATAGTGCCTTTTTTAGGCAAGGCTCAAAAGTCAAACCCACCTCCATAAACAGCACAATTAACAAAAAAACTGAGGGTAATGCTACTCAATGCCAGGAGTTTAAATCTCAGAATGCACGCGCTCAAAGCACTCCTCAGTATTGAGAACGTTGACATCTGTGCAGTAACTGAAACCTGATTCAAGGCTCCAGAGAGTGCCCCAGCACTACCGGGCTACAACCCATACCACACGTTTTGGCCACAGAACACGGACCGAAACACAAAAGGAGGGGGTGTATCCATATTCAGCAAGGATACCTACACTTCCAGGTTAGTGGCGCAACATGATACCTCTGAGATCATCCATGTGGAACTAACATCGGGCAAATCTGCAATGCAAATTGTGGCCTACTACAAATCACCCTCCATGACCCAGGACCACCACTCCGCCTTTCTGGAGACACTGGAAAACATGAAGGTCCTATCAAACACCCTGATATTGGGTGATTTCAATTACCCTACCATTAACTGGGAAAACTACTTGAGTACAAACTCCCAGGCCCAGCGCTTCCTGGAATTCATCAACTCAAATGCCCTAGATCAGCTGGTAAACTCTCCTACCAGAAGTGAAGACATATTGGACCTGGTCATCACCAACATGGGCGACAGGTGTTCCACACTGGAGGTCAACCCGTCACTGGTTAGATCAGACCATAAACTAATCACTCTGGATGTCCACACCCTACCACCACCCCCAACTAAGGAAATCACAGTAAAAAACTTTTCTAAAGCAAACTTCACCTTACTTAAGACAGAGGTGGTAAGTTTCACATCCCCCACACTAAAGGATAATGCTGCCCAAGATGCAGAAACCTTTACAAATGCACTGTATGAGCACCTACAAGGATGCATGGATTGTGCCATCCCTAGCAAAACCATGACTCACTCCTCTAAGAGAAGGAAACCAGTCTGGTGGACCCCTGCACAGGCTATATGATAGAAGGAGGAAACTAGTTCAGAAAAAAAGCAAATCCCAAGAAGGAAAGACATCCATGATCTGTATCAGTAAGAAACTAAGGTCCCTCATAAAATCATCCAAGGCTAACTTTGAAAGAAAAATAGCCAAGGATTCAAAAGATAACCACAAAGCCTTCTTTAGCTATGTTAAGAATCTAAGTGGCAACTCACAGATATGCACTGAACTAGTGCAAAATAGCACATAATATACTAAACCTACTGATATTGCCAACATCCTGGCAGATAGATTCAGTGCAAACTTCACCCCCCTCTCACCCCCAAAAGGGCCCACAACAATACTGGAAAAGTGTAGTGTCCCAGAAATCACAGACACACAGGTGAAAACAGCCTTTTCAAAAGCCAAAAACACAGCGTCAATGGGGCCAGATGGTGTCCCAGGCTGCGTCTTGCATGAACTACAGAATGAACTAACCCCCCCACCTAAACACACTGTTCAACCTCAGCCTCTTCACAGGCTATGTGCCCGTAGAATGGTGCACAGCAACGGTTATTCCGCTTCACAAAGGAGGGGCCACAACTGACCCTGGTAACTATCGCCCCATAAGCCTGGTCTGCAAGGCTATGGAGCGCATTATCATGGAACTCATTAACAAAGACATTGGGAACCTCCAAACACTTGACCCAACCCAGTTTGGCTTTGTTAAGGGCAGATCATGACTACTAAACCTGGTTGACTTCTTCGAGACAGTCACCAAGACCATAGACGAGGGAAAGGTGGATGTTAAGTTGTCTATCTCGCCTTCGTTTCTTGATTGTTGTGATTGGAGCCGATCCTCGGCTCCAACTCGGCCATCTTCTATAGCTCGAGAGCTGTTTACTGGCTCAAGGCTACCCCTTATCCCATGATGCCTAGCGCTAGCTACCCAGATCTCATTTGCCACTTCAGCTGCGAGGTTAGTTCTTACTGGCTCAGGCTTTTGTAAGTTGGTTTAATACTTTTTCTAGCGATTTAGGGGTTATTTTTTGATAGTTTAGTCTTTTGACATTATAGTTAATTAGCTTGTTGTAGTTTTAGTGTTATTCTATTTTTCCCTTAGAACTCATTTAAGTTAGAGAGTTCTCCCCCCCCCATCTCTACTTATTGTAGCATTTTGTATTTAGTTTTAGTCTTCTCTTTTACTTCATAGGTAGCCGTTTAAGTTAGAGGCTTCCTATTAAAAAAAAAAAAAAAAAACTTCTTGACTGTAGTTATAGTGTTTGTAGTTTTTTGTTGTTGGGCCTTTGGCCAAAGACTTTTGTGTAGGACTAGTTATGTCTAAAGAATCCAAAGAGTCTGGATTCAAGAAGTGTGACTCATGCTGTCAGAAAATGTCTCTGACGGATGGGCACACTTCTTGCGTCTACTGCATAGGCGCAATGTACCTGCAGGACTCTTGTTCTGTATGCCACGCATTCAGCCCAAGGGTTCTGCAGGAGCGCAAAAATAAGCTAATATTAAGGGGTCTCCTTAAGCCCCAGGATTCACCGGCCAAGGCTCAGCTGGTGAAATCTCCTAAACTGACCAAATCATCGGCTCCCAGCTTGGAGCCGTCCCAAACATTACCGACTACCTCGGTTCCGGCTGGAGCCGAGGAGGCTGCTTCCCAGTCAGCTCCATGAGTATCTTCGAAGCCATCTGGGAACCTCAAGAGACCGAGGTCCCCATCTCTAGAGTTGATACATGTGGCCTTTTGGTCTCCCCTGTTGCAGAATGACTGCAATCACAGATCCTCCCACTCCTCTTGGTCCTCTAGACTCTCATACCACGACATGGAGAGAGTGGTCAGTAGGTTGTTGAAGTCGCAGGCACTGGCCAAAATGGTATCCAGCCCTCCTCAACAGGTGTCGGCTCCACCCGCTTCCATCGATGTTCCTCCTCTGACTCCTCTGAGCTTGGAGCCGGAGTTTGTTGGGGTTCGAATCGTGGGTCTGTTGGCACCAATAACTATTTCCCCTTCGGTTCTGTCATCGGCTTCGATCCCCTTGATGGTACCTTCTGTCAAGGGATCTGGGCACCAAGACTACCTCGTCGGCTCAGAGGGGCCGAATGGCATTGGACCCTTGTCCGACTTCGTTCTCCCTCTCGGAGCTTTGGTGCAGGTGAGCTTGTTTCCTACATTGGCCTCAGAGCCATCCCCCTCGGTGCGGAGAAGGATTCCGGTTTCCTCGGAGCCGGAGCCTTCTTTGCATTGTGGCAGGATGCCTTCAATGTCATGAGGAGTGTACTGGCCCCTGAGCCAGCACCACGTTCAACCTTACCGACTCCGTCCCCTGTAGTGCCTGCATCAACCTCTGTCCTTCCTCCAGATCCCAAGCATGGGGAACCAACGCTCTGGAGCACCCCATTGGGTGTTTCCTCTTCTTTTGAGGCCTCCCCTGATCATTCAGAGGATGCCTCTTGGAAGAGGAAGTGCAAGAGGAAGCACATTGACTCCTCTGAGTCTGTCACTTCGGATACGGATTTGGATGAATCAGAAGGGTCCCAGAGTTCCCCCTCTGAAGATGTTTCCTTTTCGGACATCCTAGAAATGCTTAGGCAGAGGGGGAACTGGACTGCCCTAGCCCCTACTGAGGATGAATCCGTATTCCTGGATGCATTTGGTTCCCACCCTTCCACCTCCTGGGTGTCTCCACCCTTCGATCCACTAATGTCTGTGGTGGCTCGAAGGGCTTGGTCAGCCCAGGACACAGTGGAACCAACCCCGAGGAGGCCCGGCAAGTTTATCACTGCACCCACTAACAAACAATTCCTTACCAAGGGTGTTCCTGTAGATGCCATGGTAGTAGCAGCGGCTACTAAAAAGGAATTAGTGGAAACTTCTCCCTCTGTCCATCTTCCTAACAAGGAGTCTAGGACTATGGACAGATATGGGAGGCAAATGTTTGCTTCAGCAACCTTTTCCATGAGGTCACTGAATTACTTATGCCATTTTACCAGGCTTCAGAGGGATCACCTTAAAGAGCTTGGAGATACCCTCCAGGATCCATCAGCTGAAGGGGCTCAAGCTAAAGTAGCTTCTCAGTGGGTGACCCTTAATTCAGTGGTTAACTCCTCCATGAGGCTCATTTCCTATGCAGCCGATAGTGCAAGCAGGGCCACAGGCACAGGTGTGGCCCTTAGGAGACACGCATGGATGCAGCTGTGTAATTTGGCGGAGCCCTTTAGAGCGTCATTCACCAACACCCCCTTTGATGGTTCATTTCTCTTCGGACCACAGGTGAAGGACATTCTCACTAGGTGTGAACAGGAAGGCAGAAGTCTCTCTGCCATGGGAGTCCATTTTTCCACTCCTTCCAGACCATATCCCAAAGGTCAGAAGAGTGGAAAAATGTGGTTTCGGAAATCCCAGGGAGCCTTGCCTGATACACATAGTGAATTTTCCTCCAAGGGCAGAGGAGGAAATAACAACAACAGACGCTGCCCTCGAGGCAGAGGGGGTCCGCAGAACCAGGGCAGCAGTGAATCTTTCTCTGACAAACCCTTCCAGCATCCCTGAAGGGTTGCCCGACTGCAGTCGGGGGAAGACTTTCACTGTACCCAAAATCCTGGCAAGACATTACATGAGACAAATGGGTGCACTCAATCATATCCGGAGGCTATGTAATTCCCTTCTTCCAATCTCCCCTATCGTCAAGCAAATCCCCCTCAGATGTTCCACCCAGTCTGAGGGCCCAAGCAGCCATAGAAATTTCAAGACTGCTAGAAAAAAGGGTCATCCAGGAAGTCCCGGCAGACCAACTCGGATCCGGAACTTACTCAAGGTTCTTTTTGGTACCAAAAAAGATAGGGGACTGGAGACCAATTTTGGATCTCAGCAGACTAAACAAGTCTGTTCAAAGGACAAAGTTTTGGATGGTCACGCTTCAGTCTATTCTACCCTTTTTGGGTCAGGACAATTGGATGTGCTCAATAGATCTCCAGGATGCATACTATCACATCAAGATGGGCAGGCGCTCCAGGAGATTCCTTCTCTTCTGGCTGGGAGCCAGTCATTATCAGTTCAGAGCTCTGCCCTTTGGTCTCACCACAGCCCCCAGGGTGTTCACCAAATGTATGGCGGTGGTCACGGCTCACATGAGACGTCAAGGATTCCAGGTGTTTCCTTATCTAGATGACTGGCTCCTTACTGCTACTACCAGGTATCAACTTCTTCAAGCCAGGGACTATACAATCACAATCTGTGCCCAGTTAGGCATTACCATAAATTTTGAAAAATCTGCCTTGTTGCCCTGTCAATCTATTACCTATATAGGAGCAGATCTAGATACAAAAAGTATGTCCGCAAGACTACCACCAGACAGGGTGGCCACGATTCGGCAGCAAGTTCATATCCTCATGCAACGCAAAAAGGTACAAGTCCGGTTGGTCCTTCAAACTCTGGGTTCTATGGCAGCGGCAATTCTACTGATACCTCTAGCCTGCTTTCACATGAGAATCCTTCAGTGGCTCCTCTTCACACAGTGGTCCTTTCAACAACTCCCCATGTCTCACATGATCATGATCACAGAAACTTGCTACCCCGCTAGTGTCTCAGGGCAGACCATTCATCCAACCCTCTCCGGTTGCCAAAGTGACCGCGGATGCCTCACTGATGGGGTGGGGTGGGGGGGGGCATTATCAGGGCAGGACAGTCCAAGGCATATGGCAACCTCACGAGTACCATCTTCACATAAATGTCTTGGAGATGAGAGCTGTGCTACTAGCATTGCAAGCACTTCAGGACTCCCTCCCTCCTGGGACCTTTGCAATTCAGACGGACAACATGTCAGTAGTGTGGTACATCAACAAGCAGGGCGGAACCAGGTCCTACCCCCTATGTCGAGAAGCACTCAGACTCTGGCAGTGGGTAATTTCCTTCTAATGATTTCTGATTGCAACGCACATTCCTGGGAAGTCCAACGTCATAGCAGACAGGCTTAGCAGAGCTATTCTCATGCCTCACGAGTGGTCTCTGAATCAGGTAGTTGCGGATCTCATCTTCCGCAAATGGGGACAGCCTTGCTGCGATCTGTTTGCAACCCCCTTCAACACCAAATGCAGCAACTATTTCTCCCTTCTACCACTTCCTGGTCATCCTCCCAGAGATGCACTAGTCCACGATTGGCCTCAGGGACTTCTTTATGCCTTCCTGCCTTTTCCTCTTATACCCAAACTCATACAGAAAGCAATACTGTTGGGTTGCAAAATGATCCTCATTGCTCCTTACTGGCCTCAACAGATTTGGTTTCCATTCCTGCACCGTTATCTCCTCGAGCAGCCCTGGACCCTGGATCCTATTCCAAAACTGCTGATTCATCAATCAGGAGAGCTGCATCGATCCCTCCAGACACTCCAGCTCACAGCTTGGTTGATCCAATTCCAACTCTAGCCAGGCTTCCCAGCATTTCCCCGGCTGTGTGTGTGAAACTATTGTATCCTCTCACAAATTGGCTACTAGGAAGATGTATGCTAGCAAATGGAGACGTTTCTCTTATTGGGCAGAGGCTAGGAACATAGATCCCTTTTCAGCCCCAGTTCACGAGATCTTGGAATTCCTAACTGAGCTTTTTCATTCTGGGTCCGCTTCTGCCACAATCAGGGTTCAACTAGCGGCCATATCTAACTATCATGTTAGCTTTTCTAATCTAAATATCATGTCTCATAAGTTGTGTAAAGTGTTTCTTAGAGGGACTAGTCTCCTTAGGCCCCCAGTGAGAGATCCCCCTCCTCCTTGGGACCTTAATTTGGTACTGACCTCTTTGATTATGCCCCCTTTTGAACCGGCAGCTTCCTGCTCCCTTAAGTTTCTATCTTGGAAAACTCTGTTTCTGGTAGCTAGTACCTCAGCCAGATGTGTATCGGAACTTCAAGCACTAAGCGTTTGTTCTCCGTACTTAGTCTTTCACAAGGATAGGGTACCGCTGAGAACGAATCCATTCTTCCTTCCTAAAGTGTGTTCAGAAAATAATCTAAACCAATCCATAGACCTTCCAGTATTCTTCCCTAACTACACCAAAAAGGCAGAATACAAGTTACACCTTTTGGATGTTCATAGACAACTGTGTTTTTACCTGCATAGAACAAAGGATATAAGGAAGTCGGATCAGCTCTTCCTTTCTTATGCTAGGGGCAAACAAGGTCTCCCACTTTCTAAAGTGACCCTGTCTAGGTGGTTGTCTCACATTATCACCTTCATTTATCAATTAAGAAACAAAGAATTGTCTACCAAACCGAAAGACCATTCTAGTAGGGCTTTGGCCACTTCTGTAGCCTTCCAGTCTAGGTTGCCCATGGACTCTATTTGTGCCGCGGCCACATGGGCAAGTCCTCATACCTTTATTTCCCATTACAAGTTAGACATGGCCTCCAGGAATAGAGCTAACTTTGGTTCCACTGTTCTGAAGAGTCTGTTCCAATGAGCCACCCAGGATCATAGGTGCTAGGGACGCTGTCCCAACAAGCAAGAACCAAAGGCGAGATAGACAACTTAACATAAAGAAGTTATGTACCTACCATAACGTTCCATGTTAGTTGTCTTCATCTCGCCTTCTTTTGGACGTCCCACCCGCTGTTCCCCAGTCCTATTGGATCGAGAGGAGTTTTGGTTTCACTGGCTGAGTGTTATCTGGGTTGTTTCCTCTACTGACTGAGAGAGTATGACAGGTTTGCTCAACCTGTTTGTTTGGACAGGTTGATTCTCTGGATATGTCTGGGGTTAGGTATTACAAATCAGATCTGGGTAGCTAGCACTAGGCATCATGGGATAAGGGGTAGCCTTGAGCCAGTAAACAGCTTTCGAGCTATAGAAGATGGCCGAGTCAGAGCCGAGGATCAGCTCAGATCCCAACAAGCAGGAAAGAAGGCGAGATGAAGACAACTAACATGGAACGTTATGGTAGGTACATAACTTCTTTTTCACACAGCCTACCTTGACCTCGCCAAGGCTTTCAACACCATTCCCCACTCGGGTATTACAGAAAAACTCACCAGCCTGAACATAAACCCCTACATCATGAGATGGGTTGCCAACTGGCTTACAGACAGAACTTACACGGCAAGAATAGTGGGCTCCAGGTCAGACTCTAAACCAGTCACAAGTGGTGTCCCACAAGGCTCGGTCCTGGGACCCCTACTGTTTAACATATACTTTTTAGAAGTACAGGCAAACACAGGAGGACTGTGGCTAACCAGATTCGCCGATGACTGCAAACTGGGAGCCATATCTGACCCTCCGGCTGACACGGACATCCTCCAAAAGGGCCTTACTGAGATGGACACCTGGTGTCAAAGTCATGGCCTCAAGCTAAATGCCAAAAAATGTATAGTCATCCCATTTGGGAAAAACAAAACACACACAAATTGCCACATAGGTGGCAGCCCCCTTAATACAGAAGAGGTAATAAGAGATCTGGGGACCCAGGTAGTTAGTAATCCCTCCTTTGACAATCATTTTGCCAAAGTAGTTAGGAAATCCTTCTATGTGGCCCATCTAATTAATAAAGGGTTCTCATCTAGAAATAAAGGGATTATAGTGCCCCTCTACTCTTCACTCATCAGACCCATAATTGAGTACAATGCCCTATTTAGGATGTACCTCACAAGATACTTTCAACAGCTGGAAAGACCACAAAAGTACCTCACCAAGAGGATTACTGGCCTCAAACATATGTCCTATGCAGCCCGACTGAAAAAACTCCAGCTGTACTAAGTGGCATATCGCTTACTCAGAGGTGATTTCTGCCTGACTTACAAAGCCATGTCCAACTCAGAATTGATGGACATGCTCCACCTAAAGAAATCCAAGTCACTGCAAGCCACGCACTCTAATGAGCTAAACCTCACCACAACAATAAATAGAACATGCTGGAGGGATAGATTCCTGTCACAGAGACTCCCCATGCTTTGAAACAAAATTCCTAACTACACTAGGCAGAGCCCCTCACTAACACTCTTCAAGAAAAACCTTGACGAGTGGATGGGTAACAAAAAATACACCCCTGGGATCACTTCATTAACTCTGCGTGACAGAGGCTCAGTTAAGTAATCAATGGGGCGACAAAAGCCGACGCACTCTGGTTAGGCTTATAAATGCCCTCGGGCAGATAGCCTAGTACCTACCTATGAACCTAAGAACTATCTCAGATGGAAAGAGGTACATTTTGTATTTTGTTCTGAATCTGACAACAGCTCACCATAACTTTGCTTGCTCTGTAAGATTTAGATCTTAATATTTCTATTAGAGATAGATAGGAATATTTTATTTATTATTTATTTAACATTTGTTTGCCAGGATAGTCTGACTGGACAACAAGTGTCCATTTTCAGTGGAGTCCTGGGGAAAAAAACTCCATAAGTTTACAGAGAGAAGAAAAATTTACAAAAGAGACATTACAGAGTAGTAGCATACAGAGAGTGTAGACTTTACAGCCGTTAGTATACAATAAGAGGATATTCCCTCTTTTGGTTGAAAATACAAGTGTACAGAATATACAATGAGAGTAGATAAGAACCTGGTAGAGCATTACAAGATATTTCACAATTGAATAAGAGTATATAAATTTTCCATCTATACATTCAAGCAAATATACATGCAAGAGTATACATAGGTTTACTATCAAAAGGACAAAAATCACATCCATGAACGGTGATTTCCTCGACAAATAACGTTGACTCATGAATATGAAGTAGGTTGAATGATCGACGCAGCAACGTCGACAAATTCTGTCGACCTTAAGGTGGAACTCTCCCATTGACATACATGCTGTAACTCCCTGCCCGCGTACAACCTTCTAAATGGATGTACAAATGAACATCTACATTCCGACAGTCACTCCTACCATGGTCGAGGAGGTGGCTGTCGAGCAGGTTACTGTCATGCTTTTGATGGTAAACCGTATACATACATACATATATATGCATACACATACATGCACACACACTATAAATATATATACATATATTATATATATATATATATATATATATATATATATATATATATATATATATATATATATATATATACATACACACACACACACACACACACACACACACACACACACACACACACACACACACACACACACACACACACACACACACACACACACACACACACACACACACACACACACACACACACACACACACACACACACACACACACATATATATATATATAGGTTATTGCTCACAGATGGATAGGTATAGTTAGATGGTGTTGTTTGTGTTGCCAGGACAGATGAGGTGTAGAAATAGTGAGTGGATGAGGCTTCAGGGGGTCAATTACAGTTGCAAAGATGGATGGTGAAGAGATATATTTTAAGAAGGCTTCTGAAGGAGGGTGTGGAGTTTTGTAGTCAGGGGGAAGGTTGTTCCATATTTTTGCTATTTCACGGGCAAATAGTGATTTCCCAGAGTTGTTTTTGCATGTGATGTTTTCGATTAAGGCTTTGTTGGAGGACCGAAGTTGTCTATTTGAATTGCAGAAGTTCAGCATGCCAGTCAGTTCAGGGGTTTTCTCGGGATAGTACAGAATTAGATGAGCTAGGCTGGGGTGATGGCACCTTAATAGGTTTGGAAATTCAAGCCAGTGCAAGGCTTGTAGGGGAAAGGCAGTGGTGGGATCGTGATTTGGCATTGGTAGCGAATCTAGCAATTTTGTTGTAACAGATGGAAAGTTTATTAAGGTCAGTTTTGTAAAGATTAGTTAGAACTGGGGATGCATAAAGAAGAGTACATAGGAGGTGGGTCCTGGCTATTGCAATTCGAGATTCGGTGGTTAGATAATTTTTACAGCGATAGAGGGAACTTAGCTTTTTGTGGACTTTAGTGATGGTTGTTGATATGTGCTTTGTGAATTTGAGTTGCCGGTCAATGGCAACTCCTAGGAGTTTAGCCTCAGTGACAGGGGTGGTTTGGGTTTTGCTGATGGAGAGTATAGAGAAGCTAAAGTTGCTCATTTTAGTAGAGTAGAATAGCATTAGTTGTGTTTTCTTGGGATTTAGTATGAGTTGTGAGTTGTTAAGCCAGTTCTCTATTTCAGAGAAGGCTTCTTGCACTTTTTGTTGGAGAAGTTGAATGTTGGGTGCAGAGCATATGAGAGTTGTGTCATCAGCGTATTGGACTATGTCAGCTTTAGAGGTAGCTGAGTGGAGTTGGTTTGTGAAGATATTAAAAAAAAGGGGTCCTAGGATTGATCCTTGCTGCATGCCTAAGGAGGTTGGGAGTGGGGGGATAGAGAATTATGCTGTTTGACAGATTGTTGGTGGTTATCTAAATAGCTTTTAAACCAGAGGAGGGTGGGGTTGTTAAGGTTGAGGTCAGAGAGACAAGACAGTAGTTTATTATTTGAGACTGTGTTGAATGCCTTGGATAAATGTGGGAAGGTAGCTGAGACAAATTTACCTAGATTCCTGTGGGAGTTTATAGTATTGGTGAATTTGAGTAGGGCAGTGGTGGTGCTGTGGGATGGGCAAAATCCATGTTGGGTTGAGTAGAGAAGCTTGTTGGTGAGGATATAAGAGAGGAACTAGTGATGAATACATCCTTCTAGGATCTTAGAGAGAGGTGAGAGAATTGCAGTTGGTCAATAGTTGGAATGGTCTAGGGAGGGGCCACCTTTGTGGAGTGGTATGATATATGAGGTTTTCCACAGGACTGGAATGGTGTGTTCGGTGATGGATCTATTTATTAGAAGTGAAATGGTATAGGCTATAGCTGTGGATGCAATTTGGAGGTATTCAGCAGGAAGGTTATCGGCTGCAAGGGTGGTTGGTTTGAGTCTGGCTAGGAGTTTTTGGATAGTAGAGGTAGGAACAGACTTAAGTTTGTAAGGTATGGTATTGATTTGCACCTGAGGTGATGCTGGGGTGTTGGAGGAAGTGATGTTGTTTAAGAGTTTGAGTAGTGAGGAGGTGAAATAGTATAGCAAGATTAGTCTAGCTGTTTTCTATATTCATGTCAGACTGTCCAACAATGCTGTTTTAAAGTATTTCCTGTGATTTCTGAACTCTCAAATGTCACTGTGTTGAGTTAATATGTATTGTCTTGTGTTTTTATTATTTATTATATCTAAACCTTTGAACTGTGGCTGTTTTGTGTAGAGATATATAAGCTCTTAGATTACTTGCATGTACTTGGTAATACTGTACAACCACTCCTAAATAGCCTTCAAGTCTCAGTCACTCTTACGAATTGGATAATAATAACATTGCACAGTAGAATTGGACACCCTTTGGTAAGGGCCTTTTTAGTGGCTGATAGTAGTGGTTGGCGGCAGGTGGTACTACCGTATAGTCTGGGCAGAAGGGGGCATAGCTGGAGAACCTGTGCCAGCCTTCCCAGGAGTGTCTGTGTGTTTGTATATAAATCAAATCTCAAAGTGTGTGTGTGTGTGTGTGTGTGTGTGTGTGTGTGTGTGTGTGTGTGTGTGTGTTTGCTACTTGGGCAGGGACATGAAGCACCAGTTGGACAGAGAGGGTGCTGGAGGTTTTGTCTTGACCACTTGACTGAGATCTGAACCGTATAGCTGTGCCAGTGGGGAGTTTTATTGGGGATCTGGAGAAAGGGAGAAACCAGCCCCAGACTGACTGTGATCTCTATGTGATCTTAAGGGAAATTTTACTTTAATGTGTGTGTACTTGTTATCCTCCCAATGTGCACGTCACTTACTGGTGTTAGTGGTGAGGATTGAGGCTCCTTCATTACTGGGCCAGTGCATGGAGATCACTGACCCTATGTAGTCTTCTCTCCTCTTTATCTATTTACCTCAAAAACCAACATCTTAAGTTGTTTGTTCAAGGTGGTATAGTTGAATCTTCCCATCCTGATGGTCAGCCATCTACCAAGAAAAAGGCCAAAAAAACTAGGCCTGATATGGCTGCTATCCTGCTTCCATGGATGTCTCTCTTGAGGCTAGTGAAAGCCCAGAGAATGGACTGATAGTTGCCTCACATTCCTCTGCTGCAACCCTGTCAGAGGATGGCATGGATGCGATTTCTCACACATCCTTGGAGGCTTTACAAATGTCTGCTACTGATGCTTAGAGGGGACTTCAACTGATTATATCCAAGGGACCAAGGGGGATTCTGCAGATCTTAGTTAGGGAAAAGATTCATACTACATCAGCCACCAGGGGTCTGATCCTGCAAGGGTGTTTTGTGCCAACATTCCGCACCTCTAGTAGTAGACCTGTAACAAACAGCATAACCCAATGATCAGTCTTAGGGCCTCTAGTGTTTGGGATATACTTTTCTGAGGTGCAAGCCAAAACCAGTGGTCTGTGGCTGACCAAGTTTGCAGATGACTGCAAGCTGGGCACTGTTGTAAAGTCTCCTAGTGATGTGACCATCCTCCAAGAGGGCTTACCCAAACTAATGACTTGTGCCAGATGCATGGCCTCAAACTGAATGCCAAGAAATGCATCATTATCCCCTTTGAGGAAAATGATATCCCCACTAATTATCACATTAATAATAATGTACTAAAACACAATCAGTCATGAGGGACTTGGGTACTCAGGCTGATAGCAACCTGACATTTGACTGCCACATTGCCTTCATTGTACGGAAGGCTTTCTACATGGCCCACCTCATAAGTAAGGGTATTTCATCCTGGAACAAGGAGGTCATAACATCCCTGTACTCCTCCCTTATCAGACCCATTATTGAGTACGATGCCACCTTCACCATGTACCTTGCCAAGCACATGCAGCAGTTGGAGAGAGCACAGAGGTTCCTGACCAGGAAAATCCAGGGTCTCAAACATCTATCCTATACAGGTAGGCTAAAAGCCCTGTCCCTCTCCTTCATAGGTTCATAGGTTTATACTAGGCCATCTGCCCTAAGGCATTTATAAGCCTAGCCCAAAGTTATGTGGCTTACGCCACCCCTTATGTTAGAAATAATGTGCCCATTAGTTTGTTGTGCCTCTGTCCAGCAGTGACACAGAGATGATTCCCGGGGTAAACCTACGATCTCCCATCCACCGGTCAAGATTTCTTTTGAACAGAGCCAGCGAGGTGCTCTGCCTCACATGGACCGGGATTTTATTCCACAGCATGGGGAGTCTCTGGGTGATAAATCTATCCCTCCAGCACATCCTATTTATATCCGTGCTAAGGTTTAAGTCACTTGCTCTAGAGGTTCTGGTGGATTTGGATTTTTTGAGGTGGAGCATGTCCATTAATTCCGGGTTGGTCATGGCCTTGTATGTCAGGCACAGATCACCTCTGAGCAGACGGTATGCAACTGAATAGAGTTGGAGTTTCTTCAGTCTGGCAGTATATGACAGGTTTTGGAGTCCCTTTATCCTTTTGGTGAGGAACTTTTGGGGTCTCTCCAATTGCTGCAGGTGTCGGGTGAGATACATCCTGAATGGGGCATTGTACTCGATCATTGGTCTGATAAGTGAAGAGTACAGGGGAACAATGACCTCACTTGATCTGGATGTGAATGCCTTCATGATCAGATGGGCAATGTAGAAGGTCTTTCGAACCACTTTAGCAACGTGAGTGTCAAACGAGAGGCCACTGTCAACCTGGGTACCCAGATCCCTGATAACCTCTTCTGTGCTTAGTGGGTTGCCACGTATATGGTAGCTTGGGGTTACCTTGTTTTTCCCGAAGGGTATGACTATACACTTTTTTGCGTTTAACTTCAGGCCATGGCTCTGGCACCAGCTATCAGTTTCCATGAGACCCCTCTGAAGGATGTCTGTGTCAGATGTACTATCCACTATGGCACCCAGTATGCAGTCATCCGCAAACTTTGTCAGCCATAGTCCTCCTATGTTTGCCTGTACTTCTGAGAAGTAGATGCCGAACAATAGGGGGCCAAGGACTGAGCCCTGTGGGACACCACTTGTAACCGGCTTGGAGTCTGACATGGCTACAGCAACTCTAACCCTGTGGGTTCTGTCCTTTAGCCAGTTTGCAACCCATCTTGTGACATATGGGTTTACATTTAAGCTGGTAAGTTTCTCTATGATACCCGAGTGGGGTATTGTGTCGAAAGCTTTTGCAAGGTCAAGGTAGGCTGTATGGACTGCCTTCCCTCATCAATGGCCTTGGTAACTGTTTCGAAGAAGTCGACCAGGTTCAAAAGGCAAGATCTGCCCTTGACAAAGCCAAACTGGGTTGGGTCCAAGGTCTGCAAGTCCCCTATGTCCTTGTTTATGAGTTCCATTATGATCCTCTCCATAGCTTTGCAGACCAGGCTTGTTAAGCTTATGGGGCGGTAATTACCAGGGTCCATAGAGGCACCACCTTCGTGGAGTGGGACCACAGTTGCCGTACGCCACTCCTTGGGCACATATCCTGTGGTAAGGCTAAGATTAAACAGCTGCCTTATGTGCGGGTTTAGTTCTTCATTGAGTTCATGTAGCACACAGCCGGGGACACCATCCGGTCCCATTGATGCTGTGTTTTTAGCTTTAGAGAGAGCAGCTTTCACCTGCGCATTTGAGATGTCTGGGAGGCTACACTCTGTTGGGATAGTTATCTCTCCTTTTGGGGGGGGAGAGAGGGGTGAAGTTTGCGCTGAACCTGTCTGCCAGTATGTTGGCAATGTCTGTGGGCTCAGTGATTTTTGTATCATTTTGGACTAATTCTGAGCATATCTGGGAGTTTCCACCCAGGTTTCTGGCATAGCTGAAGAAGGCCTTATGATTGTCTTTTGAATCTATGGCAATTTTTTTCTCAAAGTTGGCCTTTGATGATTTTATGAGGGATCATAGTTTCTTGCTAGTACTGATCAAAGATGCCTTCCCTTTTTGGGATTTTGCTCTATCATGTAATAGCTTTCTCCTCTTATTGTAAAGTTTGTTTATGGCTGGGGTCCACCAGACTGGACGTTTGCCCTTGGTGGAAAGAGTCTTGGTTTTATTTGGGATTGCCTGATCCATGCAGTCCTGAAGGTGTTCATAGAAGGCATTTGTAAGGGCTTCTGCAGCTTGGGTTGTGGTTTCCATTGGCTCAGGGCCTTGGAGGATACCACACCTGTCTTGAGTAGTGTGAAGTTTGCTTTAGAGAAGTTCTCCACTGTGGTCTTTTTGTTTGGGGTGGGGCGGGATGTGGATTTCTAGTGAGATTAGTTTATGATCTGATCTCACCAAAGAGGGATATACTTCCGGTGTGGAGCATTTTGTCCCCATGTTTGTGATGATGAGATATTGTATATTTTCTCCTCTTGTGGGGATGGTGACTAGTTGTTCCATGGCATTTGAATTTATGAACTCCAGGAACCTTTGGGCTAGAAAGTTGGGGCTTGAGTAATGTTCCCAGTCTATATTCGGGTAGTTGAAGTCACCCAATATGATGGTGTTTGGTGATACATTTATACCCTCCAGTGTCTTCAGGAAGGCTGTGTGGGTTTCCTGAGTTTGAGAGGGTGGCCTGTAGCATGCTACAAATTGTAGAGCAGTTTTGCCTATGGTTAATTGCACCTGGATGGTTTCCGATGCTTCGTGCATAGTCACCAACCTGGAGGTGTGGGTATCCTTGATGAATATGGATACACCCCCTCCTTTTGTGGTATGGTCTGGGTTTTGGGGCCGGAACGCATGATACAAGGTAAAACCTGATAGTGCCGGGGTGCTCTCAGGAGCCTTGAACCAGGTTTCAGTCACAGCACGGTCATCGATGTTCTCCATACTGAGAAGGGCCTTGAGTGCGTGCATTTTGAGATTTAGACTTCTGGCATTGAGCAGCATTACCCTTAGTTTCTTCCCGTTTTTGTTTTCTAGGGTGGTAGGTTTAGAATTTGAGCCTTGCCTAAAAAAGGCACTATGGGGGTGGCAAGAGCCTTAGCCAATATCCGGAATCCCAGGGGTGACAGGTGCAAGCCGTCCCTTGCGAAGCAGCGTGGCTTGTCAAGCATGTCATCCTAAGCAGACAGACACTGGATCCCCTTTGAATGACACCAGAAATTAAGCCAATTGTTAAAGCTGATCATCTTGTCACTATATTGTGGCATCATTCGTGGTGAAGGAAGGATACTGCTCAGGGTCAGGGTCATACCTGCCTGGGCTACATAATCAGAGAGCTCCTCTATGTCACTTTTCATGTAGTCCAGGGAGGTATGTCTCAGGTCGTTCACACCAGCATGGACAATGACTGTGTCATACTTGTACTTGCCGTGAAGTGACCTGAGTGCTTGTGTTATGTGGCGGATTCTAGCGCCTGATAGGCAGCTTACCGTGACCTTCTCCTTGTTCAGCCTGGTGAGTGGGACATCAGTGTGTCTGACTATGGAGTCACCTATGACAAGTATGTTTGATGTTGTATTTGGCCTTAAGGGCAGTGACTGCTTTGCACACTGATTTTGTTTTTTATGTGTTGTTTGTGTGGTGTCCTGAGTTTGCAGTTGCTTGGGTGTCTGCTTTGGAGGCCTTTGCTGTTTAGGTAAATTTTTACTCAGAGTCTCAGAGTATGTCTTAGTGTGTTTATGTGTTTGATTCAGTGGTGTGGTTGAGTTATGTGAGACTTGTATTGTGGTGTGTGTAGTTGCCTTCTCCTCCTGCCTGGTCTTGCCAATCCTGAGTTGAGAGAGCTCAGCCTCCAGTTTGGCTAAATAGCTGCATCTCTCGCAAGTGTTAGTGTTATGTGGGAGGAGGAGAGGGTTGTCCGTGTACATGAGGCAATTGTAACATTGCCTCAGAATTCCCAGATTCACCAACTGGGCAGGAGAGGACGCCAGCATCTGACCCTTCGATATGCTAGAAAAAATTATGATTTGGTATGAGACAGAAAAGTAGAGGGCTTAGCAGGGAAGTGGGCACTCCTGGGGTTTTGCAAGTGAGGGATTTGTATAATATAGGAGTGCTTGACCTGCAAAGAAAATGCTTATAAGATAAGGGATATGCTTTTAAGACAAGTGCTGAGCTTTTTGAGAAGAAAAAGCAATTAGGAACAAGTGCTGCGCTTTTTAGTGAAGGTGTAAACTGTTTAGGTTCCTAACAGAGCAGTTCTAAGGGAAAAATTGAAGAACAGACTTTATGGAGCCAGAAAAAGTTTAACCTTGTTAAACCGGCGCTGCACGATGCTGCTCTAGTGTCAACTCTGCGCTAAATCACGCTAAAGCACGTTAAGGCATGCTTGATAGCAGGGGCTGGAAAGAAGCAGGAATAGACCCAAAACGGACAATAAAACTACAGTTTCAAGTCAGTAACCACTCCTACAGGGGGCAGGGAAGCTGCTCAATGTTATTCACTGCCACTGATCAACAGACTTTCCTTTAGCCCAAGCAAAAATGGCCTCACTGCAAGCCTGTAACTGAACTTTTTTAAATCTCAGAAAAGTGGGAAAAAAGCAAGATTTTTTTTTTGTTTTTGTTTTTTCAGAGATAGCAGAGGTTCACAGGTAATATCAAGTTATAACAATGCAGTAAATGACCCCACACAAGAGTGCTAGGTCAAGGACAGAAAATATGCAAACTTTGAGAAAAAAATTATTTAAAATTAAGTGCAAACAGGAAATTCAGTAAACAACTTTTGGTTGTGCTCTAAATACAGCTACTAATGCAGAAATCAAGTTTAACAAGCCAGAAAATGCTCAAACTAGGCAGCTATGCAGAAAAACTTAGCAAATAAACAGAGAAAAAATGCTTAAAATCTCAAAAGTGGCTCCCTTCTTCTCTCAGCGTTTTCTCCTCTTGGTGAGTGCTTCACCAACAGCCAACAAGCCTGAAAAGATGCCAAAACCATGAGGCAACTAGGTTTTAAGAGAGGAAGATGAAGGAGTTTTGGAAATGACCCCTGTTGGCCAATAAAACTACAGTTTCAAGTCAGTAACCACTCCTACGGGGGGCAGGGAAGCTGCTCAATGTTATTCACTGCCACTGATCAACAGAGAGACTTTCCTTTAGCCCAAGCAAAAATGGCCTCACAGAAACTTACAAACAGTTCAGGAAACAGCAAGCCTGTAACTGAACTTTTTTAAATCTCAGAAAAGTGGGAAAAAAGCAAGATTTTTTTTGTTTTTGTTTTTTCAGAGATAGCAGAGGTTCACAGGTAATATCAAGTTATAACAGTGCAGTAAATGACCCCACACAAGAGTGCTAGGTCAAGGACAGAAAATATGCAAGTTTTGAGAAAAAACGATTTAAAATTAAGTGCAAACAGGAAATTCAGTAAACAACTTTTGGTTGTGCTCTAAATACAGCTACTAATGCAGAAATCAAGTTTAACAAGCCAGAAAATGCTCAAACTAGGCAGCTATGCAGAAAAACTTAGCAAATAAACAGAGAAAAAATACTTAAAATCTCAAAAGTGGCTCCCTTCTTCTCTCAGCGTTTTCTCCTCTTGGTGGGTGCTTCACCAACAGCCAACAAGCCTGACTGCTCAGAGATGACCTGTGTCCCAGCCTTGTGGAGCTGCCGCATATCTGTAAATTAAACTCCACTTGCACAACCCACACGCAAGGCCTCAACCTGGTCTCGGACATTAATAGAAGTTGTAGGTGGGATAGATTTGTGTCCCAAGGACTCCCCCATCTATGGAATAGACTCCCTCTCCATGTCAAGCAAAGTACCTCACTAGCTCCCTTTAAGAGGAACCTAGATGACTGGATAGGAAACAGAAAATACACCCCCTGGAATCCTACCTGTGTCCCTGCGGGACAGGGGAAACAGGTGCTGACTTTGTGGGAATGTGTGAAATTCTTGGCTGTGCTTATAAGGGTCTCCGGCCCAATAGCCTAGTATCGTCCTATGAACCTATAAAGGAAACAGAAAACCAAGCATATTTTTCCTGTAGTTAAGGATCCCCAACATGAATGACAGGATTGTACTCAGTGGTTATTTAGTGCTTTAATGGCTTTAACGCCTCTTGAAGGGGGTGATTGCGCCTGCCTCTCCTTGGTCTTCCAGTCCTCTTAAAAGACCCAGGGAGGCTCTGGATTCTGGGAAAGATTCCCTGGTTTATTCTTCTCAGATTCCTTCCCTCTTGAATTATGGTTCAGAGGAAGAAGATTCTATTAGTTGAGATTCCCCTTTAGAAGAAGTCTCCTTTGGGGATATTGCCTGCACAATGGTGTTTTTAAGTGGGATTGTCCCCACATCTCTGATATTTGGGAAAGTTATTATTAGCTCCTCCAGATGGAGTCTTCTAAACCTTCACCTGTTTCAGTTGTTCTGACTGCCCTCTTGGATACTTTTTCAACAGCTTCTCAGCCCCCTGCACCCAAGACACCTGATAAGTTTATAAGGTGCCTGTCAAATGGCAATTTCTTTACAAATGCCTTTGTCCCTTCTGTATTGTAGCTCTTCTGACAAGCCCCCCAACTCTTGCCCCCTACCAAGTTGCTCCCTTCAGATAAGGTCAGTAGGGTGTGGAGAGACTGGCCAAAAAAGTTTACACTGCTGCCACGTTATCCTTTTGAGCCATTAACTATCAGACTCATATGACTAGGTATGGCTTGGCCCTCCTTTCTCAGGTTTCCAAAGTGGTTTCTGACTTTCTTGACTCTGAGGGGAAGGCTTCTGCCTTTTCCCTGTTGGGCTCTACCTCTCACGTTGCTCACCACTCTATCAAATGCAGCTACTGTGCAGCTGATGCCTCCCCAGGGCTACTGCCTTTGGTTCTGTTATGAGGTGTTATTGGCTTCATCTTCAGGCTTTGCCTGATGCCATTAAGGCCAAACTGTTGGATGCTCCTTTGGATAATAAAAATCTTTTTGGTGCTGCTGCAGCTGAACTTTTCAAGTCTGCCCAGGGTAAGGGTAAAGCCTTGCAAGAGTTGAAACATATTTTTGTTTCTCTTGTTCCTAAGTTTCAGAGTAATTATCCTACCAAATCTGCTTTTGTTTGTAGGCAGTCTTGCCCTCCTCCTAAGGGGAAAAAACGAGTTCTAGACATGTACCTCCTGCTAACTCTACTCAAACCCCTACCTCCTGGAAACCTGATTTTCAGGATTAGCCAGGCTCCATTTGATAATTTGCTTCCGCTTTCCCTCAGCCAGGCTCCCTTATCACTCCATCTTTCCCAATATCTTCCAATTTGGTTAAAGATCACATCAGACTCTTGGGTTCTGTCCAGTATCCACCAGGGATAGTTCATGGTTTGGAAATCCCTTCCTCCTTTTTTTGGGTATCCCTCAGCCTCCTTGGGAACAACTTCCACTTTTCCCAGATGTGCTCCATTCTCTTTTGGTCCAGCGCACCATTCAAGCTGTGCCTCCTCACCAGCTGGGGGGGGGGTGTTATTCCAGAATGTTTTTGGTTCCCAGAAAGGAATGTACTTGGAGACCAATTCTTGATCTTTCCCATCTCAACACCGTTCTTAAAATTCCTTCCTTTTGGATGTTGTCTCTCCAGGCATTATTTCCCCTTTTGATACCCCAGGCCTTTCTGGCCTTTTTGGATCTCAAGGATGCTTACCTTCATATCCCCATCCATCCCCCTTTTCAGGAAGTTTTTACATTTCTTATTTCTTCCTTGCATTTTCAGTTCTTTGTTTTCCATTTGGCCTCTCTACTGCCACAAATGTATTCACCAAATGGCATGCATTTTTCTTGTCATTGCCTTTTGCAAGATGAAAGGAGTTCAGATCTTTCCCTACCTGGATATTCTGCTCATTCAAGCTTCTTCCCCCTATGCTCTGCTCCAGAATCTTCCCTGTTACAGGGTCTGGGGTCACCATAAACTTCCAGTAATCAGCTTAGATGCCTTCTCAGGATCATATTTTCCTCAGTTGCCATCTCTGCCTGCCCCCAAGGCTCTGTCTCTCACTGCCTGTTTCAAGTCTCTTCCTCTGCTGGCTTCAATTACAGCCAGAGAATTTCTCAGGGTCCTCAAGTTCATGGTTTGCACCATTCTCATGTTCCCTCCAGCCAGTGTGCACATGAGAAAGCTTCAGTGGTAACTCAAGTCAGTATAGTCCCAACATTGACACCCCCTGGACTTCCCATTCCCCTTCCTTCCCTTGTCTCAAGCTTGAACTTCAGTGGTGGATTCATCAACTTTCTCTCAACCTGGGGCTTCCTTTTCAATCTCCAGTCCCGACTCAGCTCTTAGAAGATGCCTCAGACCTGGGGATGGGGGCCTCTTTGGCTCTGTCAAGGCTCAGGGTCTCTGTCCTCTTCATCATGTGTTGGACCACATAAGACTAAAGGAGATGAGGGCTCTGCTTCTAACTCATTAGACTCTTCCTACCCTCTTTCAGCCCCCCTCAAAATTTTCACAGACAATACCCCAGTAATGTGTTATGTCAACAAGCAAGGGGTTAGAAGGACCTATCTTCTTTGAAGACTAGCTCTTCAGGGCTGGGATCTAGCTGTCCAGTATCAAGGGACTCTTCAGGTGGTTTACATTCCCTCAGAACACAGTCCAGTGGTAGACTCTTTGAACAAGTCCAGAACATAGGCACCCAAATGGATGCTTCACAGGGATGTGCTCCTGGAGATTGTCCATCTGTGGGGTACTCCTCAGGTAAATCTTTTTGCCTGCAATCTGAACAAACATCCTCTATTCTGTTCCAGAGTCCAAGTCTTCTGGCTTGGAAAGTGGATGCCCTATATTTTCCTTGGAAGGGGGGTGTTTCTGTATGCCTTCCCTCACCTTCCTCTGTTACCATGATCCTTGCACAAGATCAAGCAAGACTCTCCAAAAATCTTGCTAGTGACTCCTTTTTGGCCCAGACAGCATTGTTTCCTCCTTCTTTCTCACTTGGCCTGGGGCAATCACCACATGTTACCTCAGTGGGTGGATCTTCCCACACAACACAAGGGGTGTCTTATCTATCCTTACCTGTCCACTCTTCAACAGACACTGTGAGTGATAGGGTTTTGAGCCCTTTCAGACACACTTTTCTGAGGATGCTCAGGTTCTGCAGGAGGCCAGAAAAACAACTACCAGGAAATCATATATTTCCAAATGAAAACAATTTTCTATTTGGCACCTCTCTTGCTATCAGGATCACTTATCTGTGGAGGTTCCTCTGCTTCTCTCTTATTTGTGTGATCTGCTCCATGCAATGTTAGCATATTCTTCAGTTAAACCTCATCTGTCAGTAATTTCTGCTTATCTGCCCTTGACTCCTCATCCGGCCTCTAGATTTGAGGTCAGGCAATTTATTAAAGGCATCCTTCATATCAGGCCACCTAGAAAGCCTGTTCTGCCTTCTTGGGACCTCAATTTTGTACTTGAAAAATTGAGTCAGCCTCCTTTTGAGCCGTTTTCTTTAGCTTCCTCAAACACTGTAGTTGAATGACTGTTCTTTTGACTCTTACTTCAGCCAAGAGAGTGTCTGAACGTCAGGCTGTCATGGCTGTTCCTCCTTTCTTAGTTTTCCATCGAGACTGGGTGTCTCTTCGTACTAACCCTTTGTTTATGCGCAAGATGGTCAATGACTTGTCCCTTAATCAGTCTGTTCATCTCCCTTCCTTTTGTCTTTCTCCACAGTCTGCCAGTGAGAAGGTTCTTCACACCTTGGATCTGCATAGACAGCGCAGATATTATTTGGATAAAACTAAAGGTATTCTCAAATCTGAGCAGCCTTTTTTTCTTTTATCTCAGGTCTTTGGGTTTGGCTGTTTGTAAGCAAACCATCTCGTCCTGGATTTCTAAGGCTTTTTGTTATTCTTTGCATGGTAAATGTCTTTTTTCTTCAGTAAAGTCTCATCACACCAGGACTGTTACCTTCCTTGGTATTTTTTTCAAGGAGCTAGACAGCAGTTCCATCCTTGAGACTGCTACTTGGTGATCTGTTCATGTTTTCACTAAACATTACAAGTTGGATATTATTTCAAGGGCTAGAGCAGGTTTGGAAGGGCTATTCTGCATGGGTTTCATGAGGCTCTTCCATGCCGTCCTCCTCACAGGCTTCCCCTTCAGCTTTTTTTTTACTCTCCCTTAGGTTATGACAAGCTACCCATCTATGTCAAGCAAAGCTCCTCATTAGCACTCTTCAAGAAAAATATTGATGTTTGAGAAATAGGAAATACACCCCGGGGATCACATCTGTGGATCTGCGCGACAGGGGCACAGGAAATTAACGTTCCTGGGTGGTGTAAGCCAGGGAACCTTGTTGGCTAGGCTTACTTAGGCCCTTGGGCCGATAGCCTAGTACCTACTGATAAACCTATGAATACTGCAACAGTGATATGGCAGGACTCATACCTCTCAACTGTCCAGATTTTTACAAAATGTCCAGATATTTTCCTTATTTTTTTATCTGTTTCTCATAATTTTTTTTCTGGCAAATCACTGGCAAATCTTTGAGGATTGAAGTCAGAAAATAATAGCAGACATTTGAATTTCAGACTTAATATGTTTCTGAAAATTTATGCTAACGCAAAACCTATTAGTCTATCAACTTTCTAAGTTTGTAAGAGCAATATTTAAAAAGCGTCTGTATTTTTGTGCTTTTGTCGCCACCATTATTTGTGGCTTTGTCCAGATTTATTGCTCTAAGAAGTTGAGAGGTATGAAGGACATAGTACAGTTGTGTAAAATCTTAACATAAAATAGATGACCTTCTCTTCACTTTTGCAGTATTCGCTCCCTCACTCTTACCCCCTCTGCTCTAGCCTGTTCTTTTTCCCTTTGGGCTTGAGGGGCTGTTCTCCCTTTTCTTCTTCTGGATGCACATTTTTCATTGTCCCAAAGGGCATTCTGTTCCTCCTGGCACTTTTTCTGTTCTGAGTGTGTGTATCTGTACATAACCTTTATACCCTTTGCCTAGTGTGAAAATGTGTGATGTGGGATGCCTGTAAGTACTAAAAGCTTTGATATACTGGCCACACATTGGGCTGTTTTTAGCAGATGATCTCAAAGGTTATGAATACTGCAACAGTGAAAGAAGGACATCTACAGTTATGGTAAGATTTTACACAACTGCACTTTCTGTGGTTTTACAATATTTGTGTGATTCACTATCCTATGGCCTGTCTTACATCTCCATTAGGGGTTCATTTATCATCCATTTCAGCATATTTTATTTTATTTATTTAACATTTGTTGACCGGGAAAGTCCGACTAGGTTCCACAGATCCTGTTTTCAGCAGAGGCCCAGGGAGAAATGCTCCAGACGCATGTCTTTTAGAATGTGGGAGGAAACCCACGTGAACGCAGGGAGAAAATGCAAACTCTGCACAGAAGGCACCCCGGCCGAGAATCGAACCAGAGAACCTCTTGCTGTGAGGCGACAGCATTAACCATTGTGCCGTTGATGGATCCTCTTACAATGCAGTCTCATGACAAAATGTTTTTTTAAGGGGTTTTGCATAAGAGGCCTCCAAGGAAACCGGTGGCCCCTCCTTGGGGTTTTAATTTTTTAGAGAAGCTAATACTTGCTTGATCTGAACCGGCTAACCTGGCTGACTTGAGGTTCCTAACATGGAAAATAGTTTTACTGATTGCTCTGACCTCTGCAAGAAGAATATCTGAGTTGCAGCTTCTTATGTGGAGTCAGCCCTATCTCATTTTCCACAGAGACAGGGTTATCTTTGAGAACTAATTCGTCTTTTATGCCTAAAGTGGTATCCAAGTTTTCTTTAACCAAATTATCCATTCTTCCATTTTCTTTCCTGAACCTAAAAATGAGGGCAAAAGGATACTCCATACCTTGTACGTTCACAGACAATTCTGGTGTGATCGTGACAGAACTAAATCTTTCAGTTCTTCAGATCAGTTGTTCATCTCTTGTGAAGGTAAGAAGAAAGGGCAACCTATGTCAAAACAGTCTATTTCCAAGTGGTTGTCTAAGGCTATTACCTTTTGTTATACTCACCACAACAAAGCTATTCAAGTCTGGGTCAAGGCACACACTACCAAGGCCTTGACTTCATATGCATTTATGTAAAGGATAGATTCTAGAAGTATTCTATAAAGAAGCAACTTGGTCCTCTGTACATACAATTACAAGGGATTGTAAGCTTGATTTCATTTGTAGGTCCAGATCAGGCTTTGCTATGACCATTATCTGGAGGCTACTGGACCCTTCTCTTTCCATCTCCCAAATGCAGTGAGCTAGGGTAATCTACTCCTCTATCTAAGACTACTGCAGCAGTGGTCAGTATGAAGAACAAAGTACAGTTGTGTAAGTAAACTTACCATAACAGTAGATGCTGGAATGATCGCTGTTACAGTAGCTGCTGCCTTTCTCCAGCCCTCTTGTTTTTAGGAGTGTTTATGCTAGGGTGTGGACATTTGTTTTTTTTTTTTTTTTTTTTTTTGTTAACATTGTCCTTCCAGGGCTCAGCCCCCCTCTATCTCTATTGACATGAAAGCTGTGAAGGGCTGGGCACCCAAACCTGTATTTTTAGTCAGCTCGAGTGGACTGATGATTTGGGCATGCAGAAGGTACCCTGAAGCTTTGGAAGCTGGCCAGCTGCTATATTGTAGCAGGATGTAACCCATACAGGCTACTGCAGCAGTGATCACTGGAATATCTACTTTTATAAATTTACTTGAACAACTGTACTTTCTTCTTCTTGTTCTCTACCAATGTGAGACACAGTAGGAAGAAATAAATACAGTGCTGGACCTGCAAAAGTCAAGGAAAAAAAGATTACAAATATGCTTACAGTGAAACTGTCTGTCTATAACCTTTTCTTCTCATTGGCTAAGAAGGTCCAGGTGGCTGTAGTGATGGTGGCAATGCTCAATAGAGAAGGTAAAGCTAGTGGTCTTCTCATTGGCTAAGAAGGTCCAGGTGGCTGTAGTGATGCCGGCAATGCTGAATAGAGAAGGTAAAGCTAGTGGTCTTCTCAGTGGCTAAGAAGGTCCAGGTGGCTGTAGTGATGCCGGCAATGCTCAATAGAGAAGGTAAAGCTAGTGGTCTTCTCAGTGGCTAAGAAGGTCCAGGTGGCTGTAGTGATGCTGGCAATGCTGAATAGAGAAGGTAAAGCTAGTGGTCTTCTCAGTGGCTAAGAAGGTCCAGGTGGCTGTAGTGATACCGGCAATGCTCATTAGAGAAGGTAAAGCTAGTGGTCTTCTCAGTGGCTAAGAAGGACCAGGTGGCTGTAGTGATGCCGGCAATCCTGAATAGAGAAGGTAAAGCTAGTGGTCTTCTCACTGGCTAAGAAGGTCCTGGTGGCTGTAGTGATGGCGGCAGTACTGAATACAGAAGGTAAAGCTAGTGGTCTTCTCAGTGGCTAAAAAGGTCCAGGTGGCTGTAGTGATGCCGGCAATGCTCAATAGAGAAGGTAAAGCTAGTGGTCTTCTCATTGGCTAAGAAGGTCCAGGTGGCTGTAGTGATGCCGGCAATGCTCAATAGAGAAGGTAAAGGTATCGATCACTGTCCTGGCAAGTCTGTGCCAGGCATTAACCTAGTATAACAGGACATCATATTGCCCAAGTGTTACTGGAAGTCTCTGTGAAGAATGAACAATAAAAATCATACCCCCTCATGAGTGGTATGCAGGAGTCTTGCTGTTCCTAGTGCCAGAAGCAGCTATAGTCACTCCAGCAGGTGTGCTCAAGAAACAAAATGGAACCCCATGCATGTGGACACACATTTGAGCATCACATGATATGCATTACAAGGTAACAGGTGCTGCAAAATGGTTATGTAGCACAGACTCATAGTGCTCTAAGCTTCATAGATGCCATGCCCATATAGTACACAAGCCTAGCACAGGCAGGGTCAAGCAAGATAGTCCACCCTATGCTGATGGAGCATTGTGTTATGGTATCAATTAAAAAGCAGCTGTGATAAATTCCCTTATTAACATATTCATTGTGCTACAAGGCTTGAATTAGCATGGTAGAAAGTGTGCCACCATTTTGTGAGAGACTGCACTAATATGAGTATCCATAAATTAGGCCTTTACTGTATTAGATCACTGAATTTTAAAGAGGTAAAATAGGCATATTGTAGAAAGACAAACCACCTGGTAATTTAATCCTGCCTGTACTGAACACCCGTGATGGATGACATCAGCACAAGCCGAATGAAACTGCTGTATGTGAGAATGGGAGGGATCACATCAACAATGTGGAGGTGGGCACACCATTGTGTATGCTCACAGAGGGCAGGACATGCTAAACAGGGCACAATGACATCTGTACATTTGGCAAGGCAAGGCAATACATTTTGTGGGGGGGGGGGGCAGGCTAAATTTTGCAGAGCAGGGATTCAGAGCTCTCATGTAGGAGGGGGTGACATGGCAACAACAAGCCCATAGGTGCAATACATATGGGAAAGGGGAAGTGTCACAGCACAATAAGGTATAAGTAATTGGCAATGATGTAGAACACACATATGATTATGGTTCTGTCCTCTGCAGGTCATGGGAACTGTATATACTCCACCGATTGCTGCATGTCAAGGAAATTGTATAGGACATGTGAAGCTGATGCCTGCAAAATTCCTAGTGTGTTTCCTGTAGGTTGCTAAAGGTCTTGTAACTAGTATGATTAAAGCTACACATATGATACAATCCAGTGGGGTAGGCAGTCCCTGAAACCCCCTTTATTTTGTATGTGGATGGCACAATTTAACAAGATCCCATACTGTACCCCTGTCCAAAAAGGGGAAGGTTGGTTTGCTTTTTATTTGTTGTGTTTTGTATTAGTTTATTACCTTTTTATATTTTGAGTGCTGTGATTTGTTTTCTTTACCTTGTGTTTTGCTTGTGTTCTGCTTTTAACTGCGTATTAAAACTTCAAAAGACACCACAGCTCTGTCTCTTGTGAGTCAGGCATAACATTTTCCCCACTCCCCCCACTTTGTCACTGTTGTGTTCTTAAATACCACTGTCTTTCTAGTTGCCTGCCTCTTATGTTAATTTGACCATATATTTCATTTCCTGTTTGCTTTCACTGGCTTGTGTGAGGAAGCACAAAATTATCATTTTGTGAAATCACTCCCCTTCAACTATTGGCCATTCTACTGTATTCCATAGTACCGGAATACAAAAGTGATCACCCCCTTTCAATCTATCTTGCTGTTTTAAAAATAGTGACTCTCCACTAAAACTTAACTTTTTAGACAGGTAAAACTTAAGTTACCTACTTTCACATCTAAATTCTCTAGTGCACACTGCAGTGTTTAGGATAAACAATTTTGTTTTTCATCTTACCTTTAACCATCCCTGTGACCAGCACTTGCTCTAAAACCTGCTGGAAAGCACTAGGAAGCCTTAAACTGATACAAACACTCAACTCTCCTTATTAATAAGGAGAAATTAATCATGGGCACTAAACAGCCTATAATTGCAAAGTACCTTGCTAAGGTAAGGGAAAACAGCTCCTGTACTTTTCAAAAAAAAAAAGCACCAAACCAGGCATGTCCAAGGGTCACCTCCATTTATTTCTCCTGTACACCTGGTGAATCTGGGCATACTGGGGCAATGCAGCAATTGCCTCATGTACACAGACAACTCTCTCCTGCTACCACCCAACACTACAATCTGTGAGAGATGCACTTACATAGCCAAACTGGAAGCAAAGGTCTCTCCACCCAAGATTGTGCTAGACAGTCAAGAGGAGAAGGTTGACACCCGCACTACGCTTCAAGCAACACATAGCCCTTCTAAACTCACACCACCAACACCCACACATAGCAACACTAAATCCACATATGCAGAGGCTCTTAACTGTAACCTGCCCAAGCAACAAGGACCTTCAAATCTGAAACGCAAACAAACACCAATCACAACCAAAGTGTCACATAGCTCACAACACCAGTGTGCCACCCAGCAACAGCTCCTAAGGCAAGACACCGTACCTAACACTTTAGTCATAGGTGACTCTATAGTCAGGCACACTGATGTCCCACTCACAAGGCTGAACAAGGAGAAAATTACAGTGAGCTGCTTGTCGGGTGCCAGGATCCGCCACATAACTCATGCACTCAAGTCACTCCACAACAAGTACAAATATTACTCTGTCATTGTCCATGTTGGAGTGAATGACTTGAGACGTACCTCCCTGGACTACATGAAAAGAGACATGGAAGAGCTCTTGGATCATGTGGCCCAGGCAGGTATGACCCTAGCCCTGAGTAGCATCCTGCCTTCGCCCAGAATGATACCACAATATAAGGACAAAATGATTGACTTTAACAATTGGCTAAGTTTCTGGTGTCATTCAAAGGGGATCCAGTATCTGTCTGCCTGGGACGACATGATCGACAGACCATGATGCTTTGCCAGAGATGGTCTGCACCTGTCGCCCCTGGGATTCAGGTTACTGGCTAAGGCTCTTGCCACCCCTATAGTGCCTTTTTTAGGCAAAGTTCAAAGGACAAAACCACCACCGTAACAGGTACAAACATGCAAAATCTGAAGGTAATGCTACTCAATGCTAGAAGTCTAAACCTCAAAATGCACTCTCTCGAGGCACTCCTAAAAATGGAGAACATCAATATCTGTGCAGTAACTGAGAACTGGTTCAAGGCTCCAGAGAACATCCCTGCAATACCAGGTTACTACTCTTACCACACTTTTCGGCCACTAAACCAGGATCGAAACACTAAAGGTGGAGGAGTGTCCATATTCACCAAGGATATTCACACCACCAGGTTAGTTGCCCAACACAATGCATCTGAAATTCTCCAGATAAGACTGCACTAGGTAAGACTGCAATCCAAATTGTAGCTTGCTACAGATCCCCCACCATGCCCCAAGATTCTCACTACACCTTTCTAAACATACTGGAAAATATTAATATACAACCAAACACCCTAATACTGGGTGATTTCAACTACCCTGCCATTAACTGGGAAAACTACTCGTATACCAACACCTTTGCCCAACGGTTCTTGGAATTCATAAATTCCAATGTCCTGGATTAACTAATCCATAGTCCCAACAGGGGCTCCAATATCCTAGACCTGGTCATTACCAACATGGGAAATCGATGCTCCACACCTATGGTCACCCCCTAATTGATCAGGTCAGACCATAAGCTAATCACCCTTAACATCCACATCCCATCCCCACCCCCCAGTAAGGAAACCTCCATAAAAAACTTCTCCAAAGCCAACTTCACGCTACTCAAGTCAGAAGTTACAAACTTCATGACACCCATGCAGACGGGAACTGAAAGTTCGACTGCTGAGTCCTACACTAAAGCACTGTACGAGCACATCCACTCATACATGAATCGTGCCATCCCAATTGAACCAAGATGCTCTCCTCCAAAAAAAAGGAAGCCAATCTGGTGGTCCCCTGCCATAAACAAACTTTACAACAAAAGGAAGAAACTGTTGCAAAAAAGAGGAAAATCCCAGGATACAAAAAACTCCCTTACCAGCCTCAGTAAGAAGCTGAGATCCCTCATAAAATTCTCCAAAGCTAGTTACGAAAATAAAATTGCCAAAGATTCCAAAGACAACCACAACGAATTCTATAACTATGTCAGGAATCTAAATGGCAATGCTCAGATCTGTGCTACAACAGAATGGCATTAAATATACTAATCCCAAGGATATTACCAATATCCTGGCAGATTGATTCAGTGCCAACTTCACCCCACTCTCATCCCCTAAATGGCCCATTTCAATACCGGAAGATTACCAAATTCTGGTAATGGCCACAGAGCTAAAAATTGCACTCTCCAAAGCTAAGAATACAGCATCCATGGGACCAGATGACATCCTGGGCTTTGTACTACATGAACTACAAAATGAACTGGCACCTCACCTAAGTGTCATGTTTAATCATACCCTCACCTCAGGCTTCGTGCCCACTGAGTGGTGCACAGCTACAGTTATCCCACTCCACAAGCAGGGATCCACCTTGGATCCCGGGAACTACCGCCCCATCAGTCTGATGAGCCTGATCTGCAAGGCCATGGAACGTATTATCATGGAACTTATAAACAAAGACATTGGCAACCTTAAAACACTGGACCCCACCCAGTTTGGGTTCGTGAAGGGCCGATCTCATCTCCTGAACCTGATTGACTGCTTCGATTCAGTCTCCAGAGTCGTGGACAAGGGTAAGGCAGTCCACACAACCTATCTGGACCTCGCCAAGGCCTTTGACACCATCCCTCACTCTGGAATCATAGATAAACTTACTAAGCTGGGCATTAATCCCTACGTCAATTGATGGGTTGCCAACTGGCTTACTGACAGAACCCATACTGTAAAAGTAGCTGACTCCAAATCCAGCTCCAGACAAGTGTCAAGTGGAGTACCTCAGGGTTCAGTCCTGGGACCTCTCTTGTTTGGCATCTACTTCTCTGAAGTACAGGCCAACACTAAAGGACTCTGGCTAACAAAGTTTGCAGATGACTGCAAACTGGGAACCATTATTGAATCCCCAAATGATGTGGATACTCTACAAAAGGGCTTACAGAATCAGATGCTTGGTGCCAGAACCATGGGCTCAAGCTCAGTGCCAAGAAATGTATAGTTATCCCCTTTGGGAAAAAACATGTACCCGTGAATTACCACATAGGTGGCAGTACACTAAACACTGAAAGTGTGATACGAGACTTAGGGACACAGGTGGACAGTGGTCTCACCTTCAATAACCACATCGTCACAACAGTCAAGAAATCCTTCTATGTGGCACACCTCATCACTAAGGGCTTTTCATCCAGAAAAAAGGAGGTCATTGTCCCACTGTACTCATCCCTCATTAGACCCATTATAGAACACAATGCCCCATTTGGTATGCACCTCTCAAGACATCTGCAACAACTGGAAAGGCCGCAGAAATACCCCACTAAAGGAATCACAGGCTTAAAGCAGATGCCCTGTGCTGACCACCTTAAAAAACCCCAGCTATACTCTGTCACATATTGTCTACTCAGAGGCGATCTTTGCTTAACATACAAGGGCATGTCAAACACAGAGCTGTTGGACATGCTACACTTAAAGAAATCCCAATCCCTCAGAGCCACACGCTCCAGGGAACTAAACCTCATCACAATAAACAAAACATGCTGGAGGGATAGGTTCCTGACCCAGAGAATCCCCAGACTCTGGAATAGACTGCCCATACATGTCAAGCAGAGCGCCTCTTTGGCCCTCTTCAAAAGGAACCTTGATGATTGGATGGGAGAAAGGAAATTCACCCCGGGGATCACGTCATTCGCCATGCTAGACAGGGGTCCAGGGAAGTAAATAGTGTGGGAAGAAATAGCCAGGGAATTGTTATGGCGAGGCTTGTATAGGCCCTAGGGCCGATAGCCTAGTACCGACCTATGAACCTATAAAAACAAGTGGTGCACAATCTGCTGGTCAGCCAGATGATGGGTTGTTAGGCACTGGTGACACCATCCATGCTGGCTCACAGGTCAGTGTCATGCCACATCGCAGGCCCTGATACAAAGACCATCCATTAAAGTGGCTGCTTTGCTGTAGCTGATGCTTCTGCATAATTTCTAGCATCCTGTACATCGGCAATTCCTGTTGTTCACAACAGATGGCCTCTGTGGCACCTTACATCTGCTTTATATGTTTCTGAATAGCTCTGCCTTTTTTGATGGCAACATTTGCATATTCATTGTTCCTCATTAACATCTAGAATCTAATTTCCGTATTATTATGCTTTTATTTGAATACCTTGTGTAGTGCATTGTTTTTCTCCTAATGATACTGCCTTACTTGTGGTTCTTGGTTCTGAATCACCTCTTTCCTGTGTGTCAACACTCTTTGCACTATTCTGCAGAATGCAATGTGCTGTCTGTATGGAATACCTAACATGTACATAACACATACTCATACACTTACTATACAACTGCCAGGACACTTTTTAAATGTAAGGACAAGTCACTAAACTCCACTGGTGGGAATACTCTAATGCCAGTAAGGTGAGTTGGTTCTGGTTAATATTTTGGTTACAGAGTATAAGGCAGAAGCATCCGCAGAATTGCATTCCAATTTACAGAATATAGAACTCTCTGCCACAAATGTATCCCCCCTCAAAAAAAAATCCTGAAATGACAGGCTTAAGCTATTAAAAAAGATTTTGCCAACTTGGCATTCTTAAAAAATAATTAAATTCTATCATACCTCTTTGCAGAAAATAAAAAAGCACATTATGGCATGTATGGTCTATGTGTAGATATGCCTTTGGTATAAGAGACAACATAGATGGCAAATGTTTGGTTTGTATTCAAATTTTAATCAAGCACTTGCTTCACTTCACTTGAAGGTGCCAAGCTGTTTTGAGCAGACCACCACATGCTTTTATAACATCACATCAAGTGTGCATAGTCAGACTGCTTTAATTTCTTGCCATTTTTACATCAATCTGTGTAAAAACTGAGGTATAATCGGACGTGACTACCTCCAAATGATGTTTAGCAGCTTATTTATGTAAATTTTTCTGCAGGATAAATTGTTTCTTAAATATTAGTAGGCCTCATAGCTAAATTTTTTAAAATCACTCTTTGTCTTTTGAAAGCAAAGAAGCAGTTGGCAATGTCAGAATTCATTTGTAGTGACATCTCTGAGTTTTTGGCTTTACACTGTCCTCTACAGTTGTGGGCAAGAGTGATTCATAAAATATCAGCTCACTGACTTCAGGTGACATTATATCTACATATATTTAATGAGGGTTTCCAATGGAGTGAGTGTCCCTATTGGAAAGAGCATTGCAATGTTGCAGCTGTGGTTGGAGAATGAGTGTTGTGGTGGCAAGTTACTAACAGCTGCCTGTCGGGTGCCAGGATCCGCCGCATAACCCACGCACTCAGGTCACTCCACAACAAGTACAAATATGACTCTGTCATTGTCCATGTTGGTGTGAACAGCCTGAGACATACCTCCTTGGACTACATGAAAAGAGACATGGAAGAACTCTCCGATCTTGTAGCCCAGGCAGGTATGACCCTAGCCCTGAGTAGCATCCTGCCTTCACCCAGAATGATACCGCAGTATAAGGACAAAATTATTGACTTCAACAATTGGCTAAGCTTCTGGTGTCATTCTAATGGGATCCAGTATCTATCTGCCTGGGACGACATAGTTGACAGACCACGATGCTTTGCCAGAGGTGGCCTGCACCTGTTTCCCCTGGAATTCCAGATACTGGCTAAGGGTCTTACCGCCCCTATAGTGCCTTTTTTAGGCAAGTTTCAAGTGACAAATTCACCACCATAACAGGAACAGGCGAGCAAAAATTGAGGGTAATGCTACTCAAAACTAGAAGTCTAAATCTCAAAATGTACTCACTCGAAGCACTACTTAAAATGGAGAATATCGATATCTGTGCAGTGACTGAGACCCGGTTCAAGGCTCCAGAAAGCACCCCTGCATTACCAGGCTATAACTCATACCACACTTTTCGGCCATCTAACCTGGACCAAAACACCAAAGGCGGAGGTGTGTCCATATTCATTAAGGATATCCACACCTCCAGGCTAGTTGCGCAGCATAATGCATCTGAGGTTATCCAAGTGCAACTAACTCTGGGCAAAACTGCAATCCAAATTGTAGCTTGCTACAGATCCCCCACCATGCCCCAGGATTCCCACTCCTCTTTTCTTGATATACTGGAAAATATTAGGGTTCAACCAAATGCTCTAATAATGGGCGATTTCAACTACCCCACCATTAACTGGGAAAACTACTCATGTACCAACTCCTTCGCTCAACTTTTTCTGGAATTCATAAATTCCAATGCCCTGGATCAACTTATTCACACCCCCACCAGGGGCAACAATATCCTAGACCTAGTTTTTACCAACACGAGTGACCGGTATTCCACACCTGAATTCAACTCCTCGTTGGTCAGATCCAACCATAAGCAAATCATCCTAGATATCCGCATCCTGCCCCCACCCACCATTAAGGAAACCATGGTAAAACATTTCTCCAAAGCCAATTTCATGCTTCTTAAGACAGAAGTGGTGAACTTCATGACACCCATGCAGATGGACAATACAGTTACAACTACTGAATCCTACACAAATGCGCTCTATAAGCACTTACATGAGTGCATGGATTGTGCTATCCTAAACAGAACCAAGACGCTATCCTCCAAAAAAGGAAGCCAATCTGGTGGTCCCCTGCCATAAACAAACTCTACAATAGAAGTAAGAAACTGTTGCAAAAGAGAGTAAAATCCCATAAGTGGAGGAGCTCCCTGGTCAGCCTCAGTAAGAAGTTAAGATCCCTTATAAGATCCTCCAAAGCTAGCTATGAAAACAAAATTGCCACTGATTCTAAGGGCAACCACAAAGCATTCTATAGCTATGTCAAGAATCTCAATGGAAACACCGAGATCTGCTCTGAGTTACAGCACAACGACACAAAAATTACAGAAACAACTGATACTGCCAACATCCTGGCAGATAGGTTCAGTGCTAACTTTTTCCCCCTCTCACCCCCCTAAAGGGCCCATGTCTATACAGGAAGAATGCAGAGTCCCTGTAATCACATCTATGCAGGTAAAAGCTGCACTCTCTAAAACCAAAAACACAGCATCCATGGGACCGGACAACATCCCAGGCTCCATTTTACACAAACTTCAGAACAAACTGGCTCCACACCTAAGCACCATGTTCAATCATAGTCTCACATCAGGCTTTGTGCCCAGTTAATGGCGCACAGCAACAGTTATCCCACTCCACAAAGGGGAGCCACCACTGATTCTGGGAACTATCCCCCTATTAGCCTGATGAGCCTGGTCTGCAAGGCCATGGAATGTATCATCATGGAACTCATAAACCAAGACATTGGTAACCTCTAAACTCTGGACCCCACCCAGTTCAGGTTTGTGAAAGGCAGATTATGCCTTCTGAACCCAATTGACTTCTTTGAAACAGTCACCAAAGCCGTAGATGAGAGTAAGGTGGTTCACACTGCCTATCTTGACCTCGCCAAGGCTTTTGACACCATCCCCCATTCTGGAATTATAGCTAAACTCAATAAGCTAGGTATAAATCCCTACTTCAAAAGATGGGTTGCCAACTGGCTCACTGACAGAACCCACACTGTAAAAGTTGCAGACTCCAAATCTGACTTCAAACTAGTGACAAGTGGAGTACCACAGGGTTCAATCCTGGGACCTCTCCTGTTTGGTATCTACTTCTCTGAAGTACAGACTAACACAGAAGGCCTCTGGCTAACGAAGTTCACAGATGCCTGCAAACTATGAGCCATAGTCGAGTCCCCAAATGATGTGGACATCCTACAGAAGGACTTCACTGAGACACATGCGTGGTGTCAGAGGCATGGCCTCAAGCTCAATGCCAAAAAGTGCATTGTCATCCCCTTTGGTAAAAACTCTGTACCAATGAACTACCACATAAATGGCAGTCTACTTAACATCAAATGTGTGATAAAAGACCTTGGGACCCAGGTGGACAGTAGTCTCTCCTTTGATAATCAAATCACCACAGTAGTCAGGAAATCCTTCTATGTGGCACACCTCATCACAAAAGGGTTCTCATCCAGGAAAAAAAGAGGTCATTGTTCCCCTCTACTCGGCACTCATTAGACAATTTATAGAGTGGAACGCCCCTTTTGGAATTTACCTCACAAGACATCTGCAGCAGCTGGAAAGGCCACAGAAGTACCTTACAAAGAGGATTAATGGCCTCAAACAGATGCTTTACACTGACCATCTCAAAAAAACTCCAGCTTTACTCTGTAGCATATCACCTACCCCGACGAGATCTCTGTCTAACATATAAAGCTATGTTAAACCCAGAGCTGTTGGGCATGCTACACCTAAAGAAATCCAAATCCCTCCGAGCTACATACTCTAGGGACCTAAACCTTGTCACCACAATAAACAGGACATGCTGGAGGGATAGATTCCTGTCCCAGAGACTTTCTATACTCTGGAAAAAGCTACCCATCTATGTCAAGCAAAGTTCCTCATTAGCACTCTTTAAGAAAAATCTTGATGAGTGGATGGGAAATAGGAAATACACCCCAGGGATCACTTCTGTGTCTCTGATCGACAGGGGCACAGGAAATTAACTTTCTTGGGTCGCGTAAGCCAGGGAACCTTGTTGGCCAGGCTTACTTAGGCCCTTGGGCCGATAGCCTAGTACCTACCTATGAACCTGTAAGTTAGGCTTCACCAAAGGAAACTCCACAAACTGGTAGTGTCTTCCTGCCACACAGAAGTATGTATACTCTGTTGTGCAGTATGTGCTGCTGATATTGTTACTCAACTATATAATGTTGAGTAACACACTAGCACAGGAACAGAGCCCATCTCTTGAGAGAAAACAGCTGTTAGTGATTCTGGTCCTCTATTTTATGTAGCTGGGCTTAACTGTTGCATAGCTGCTGTTGCCTTCTTTAATCATATATATATTTTCATTAGCATTTCTGCTCTGTATATGAAGTAGTACAACTATGCTGCTGGATAAGACCATGTACAGGGGGTTACCCAGTTGTGTAGCCAGGATCTTACTCCATTGTGTAGTCATGTTTATAAATTGTTTAGGCTTACATACATTTTTTTTACCTGTTCCAGGCCTCTTCAAGGCTCCAACCAGCAGAATGTGAGCAATCCAAAGGACACCAAGTTTATTGAAGTTAAGCGCTTTCATCTCTATTACAGAGACTTCCTCAGAACAGTATTGCACAAAAACCTAGCCAAATATATACCCACCCCTCAATTAACTATTCAAAATTGTGCCAAAAATTTTAAAGTAATATATACACATCAAATTACAGCAGTAAAAATATTGCATATAGCAAATAACAAAACTAAATAAATGTTACCATAAAATATTATAATATGTTAAATTATTAAATAAAATCCATGTTAACTTTACTAACCTAAAATTCGATCAAGTTTTAAAACACTAGCAATGCTTATAGTTTCATTGATACCTGGTAAAAAGAGGCATTTAAAAACAACTGTCATCTCAATTCCATCATATCCAAATGCACATCTGTAATGCACCCCTGTTCATCCAGCACTAACTGCTGTAAAACCAAAAATTTTAAATCATGTGTTGGATTTTCATTGATATGTCTATACAAAGCACTAGTAACTCTACAATGTCTGATATCACCCAGATGTTCACATATTCTTAATTTAAATTTTCTACAGGTTTTCCCAATGTAGAAACTAGAACATTTTCCACATTTAGCCATATACACATTTTTACTGTTGCAATTGTAGTGGCCTCTAATATTGACAGTCTTCTGATTAACCCTAATTTGACCTTCAGTTTCCATTATAAATGGACAAAAAGAGCAGAAATTACATTTAAAATTACCTACTTTTCTATTGATTCTGCCTTCATGTCTAATACTTTCCAAAATGTTCTTTATAGATTTGTCCCTCCTTAAAACATGTCTCAGGTTTTTGCCAACTTTCAACCCAACATTAGCATCAAATTGCATTTACCACATCAATAATACTGTTGGCCATGCCATTGTATGTCAAAATGAAGGCTGAGTTGTAAAAAACTTTATCATTACTAGATCTATTAGTACTCACAAATCCGTGGCCCAATATGGGTCTATAAAAACCTTGTTTATGTTTGTGGGTTACCTCATGAGCAAGGTCATCCAAAAGACAGTCAAGCTATCCCCTTTGTTTAAACATATGTGTAATAAAATCTAATTCTACCAAAAAAACAACATCAGAACTCACCATTCTGGTAGCCCGCACCAACTGGCCTTTAACTACGGCCCTCTTTTGATGGTGCGGGTGCCAGCTCCCATAATCCAAATAGGAATTTGAGAATGTGGATTTTCGGTGAATTCTGGTGTTAAAATTCATATTACACCAATCTATCTCAAGTTCTACATCTAAGTAGACAATTTTATTCTTAGTATAAACATAGGTAAATTTTAAAAAATCAACAGTTTCATTAATATATACCAGAAATTCATTTAAACTGTCTTCTGTACCTTTCCAAAGAAGAAACAAATCATCCAAGAATCGGGTATAGTGTGCAATATTAGACGTGTACTGACTATTAATCAAAAATTCCTGCTCACTTTTTAACAAATAACTACATTTGGTTTGAGAGACAGTATTATAAACAGGTGAAAGGAGTGGTAATGGGGGCAGCATGTGCCCCCATTTTTGCTAACCTTATTATGTCTTATTAGGAGCAGGAAGTTTTGATTAATAGTCGGTACATGTCTAATATTACACACTATACCCGATTCTTGGATGATTTGTTTCTTCTTTGGAAAGGTACAGAAAACAGTTTAAATGAGTTTCTGGTATATATTAATGAAACAGTTGATTTTTAAAATTTACCTATGTTTATAGTAAGAATAAAATTGTCTACTTAGATGTAGAACTTGAGATAGATTGGTGTAATATGAATTTTAACACCAGAATTCACTGAAAGTCCACATTCTCAAATTCCTATTTGGATTATGGGAGCTGGCACCTGCACCATCAAAAGAGGGCCGTAGTTAAAGGCCAGTTGGTGCGGGCTGCCAGAATGGTGAGTTCTGATGTGGATTTTTTGGTAGAATTAGATTTTATTACACATATGTTTAAACAAAGGGGATATCCTGACTGTCTTTTGGATGACCTTGCTCAGGAGGTAACCCACAAACGTAAACAAGGTTTTTATAGACCCATATTGGGCCACAGATTTGTGAGTACTAATAGATCTAGTAATGATAAAGTTTTTTACAACTCAGCCTTCATTTTGACATACAATGGCATGGCCAACAGTATTATCGATGTGGTAAATGCCAATTGAGAGATTCTTCAATTTGATGCTAATGTTGGGTTGAAAGTTGGTAAAAACCCAAGACATGTTTTTAGGAGGGACAAATCTATAAAGAACATTTTGGAAAGTATTAGACCTGAAGGCAGAATCAATAGAAAAGTAGGTAATTTTAAATGTAATTTCTGCTCTTTTTGTCCATTTGTAATGGAAACTGAAGGTCAAATTAGGGTTAATCGGAAGACTGTCAATATTAGAGGCCACTACAATTGTAATAGTAAAAATGTTGTGTATATGGCTAAATGTGGAAAATGTTCTAGTTTCTACATTGGGAAAACCTGTAGAAAATTTAAATTAAGAATAGGTGAACATCTGGGTGACATCAGACATTGTAGGGTTACTAGTGCTTTGTATAGACATATCAATGAAAATCCAACACATGATTTTAAATTTTTGGTTTTACAGCAGTTAGTGCTGGATGAACAGGGGTGCATTACAGATGTACATTTGGATATGATGGAACTGAGATGGCATTTGTTTTTAAATGCCTCTTGTTACCTAGGTATCAATGAAACTACAAGCACTGCTAGTGTTTTAAAAGTTGATCAAATTTTAGGTTAGTAAAGTTAACATGGATTTTATTTAATAATTTAACATATAATATTTTATGGTAACATTTATTTAGTTTTGTTATTTGCTATAAGCAATATTTTTACTGCTGTAATTTGATGTGTATATATTGCTTTAAAATTTGTGGCGCAATTTTGAATGGTTAATTGAGGGGTGGGTATATATTTGGCTGGGTTTTTGTGCAATATTGTTCTGAGGAAGTCTCTGTAATAGAGAGGAAAGTGCTTAACTTCAATAAACTTGGTGTCCTTTGGATTGCTCACATTCTGCTGGTTGGTTCTTCTGTGGTTTTCTACTATTTTGTGAGTTCTTCAAAGCTCCCACAATGCACTTGTCCCTAATCCTACCTCATATCTCATTTGTCTGTTTCAAGAATCCCCTTGACTAATTGCGCCATTGTTTCATCTTTTTATCTTATTTAACTACTACTTAACTATTCTTACCAAATAACAAACAAGTAATGAGTACAGAGGTATTGTTGCTTTATTTGCTGTTACTGTTAATCGTCTTTAACAATTACCTGTAATATCTGTCAGTGCTAACTTCCCTGCTGGTTGAATATCTGCCATTCTTGTTGTTACTGACTTTTATTGTTGTTTGTCTTTTCGGCTTTTCCTGGTTAGGGGTCGCCACAGCGGAACTCCGGTCTGCTAATGATTGGCAGTAGATTTTCATGAACGCTGAGGTGCCAGCTCGACGTTCAACCTTCAATGAAGGCACGCCCATTTACACATGTCTTTCGAACGCCCACCCAACAGCGGGGAGGACATGCAGACTCCACACAGAAGGCACTCCCTGCACTCCAGCCGAGAATCGAACTGGAGAACCTGTTGTGTGAGGCAACAATGCTACTGCTGCACCACCGTGGATTGCCTGTTGTTACTGACTTTTGTACTGTTACTATATTGGTCTGAGTTTTGAGACTGGTTAGCTATGGAGAAGGTTCTTCAAATATGTGCGAAGTCTGGAGACAAAATTCTACCCCATGACACAAAAACCTCTGTGGTGTGCCTGGGACCATAACATCTTACAGTAGGTTGCTCCATATACAAGTCCTTTGAACCTTGCTCTTTAGGCAAAAGGAAGAATAAACTAATATTGAAAGGACTTCCTCCTCCAGAAAACTTGATGGAAAAAGACAGGAAGTGTAATAAGACAACAGAAAGATACAAGAAAAGGGAGAAGGAAAAAGAAGGCAAGAAAAAAAAGTTAGATAAACCGTTCATCATCTCAGTATCGAAAGTTTCCAGGCCTAGGCCCACAGTATCCACAACCCATGCCAGCTTTGTGATGGGTCCCTCCTGCTCAGAGCTGATTGTGATTTCTGATAATTCCCCTAAGAAGACGTTGAGCAGGCACTCCTCAGAATGAGAGCTGTCCAGATTTTTATCTTCCTGCCTTCCTTTGATACCCTCCTTCGGATCTATCAGGATCTTCTAGAGTGCCCCTAAAGTAGATTAGGATCAAATGATAAGGGAAGTTTTGAAGGCTCAGATTGAAATGGGTGTCACTGCCCCCCCCCCCCCGTTCCTGTTTCAAGGCTGGATCAGATTTGCCCAAATTCTCCTCTTTTAGTTCCTTCCCCGGCCCTAGTTTCAGCACCAGTAGTTTTCATGTAGATATTGCACCCCAAGCCTGTAAGTTTGAAACCTAAGGGCTCAGAGGTGTCAGTACCAACTGTCTTGCATTCAACCTTTAGTGTTGACAGTGTCTCAGAGCTGAGCCCTTTCTGATTTGCTAGGTACCATTTCTGGTGTCAAGGGTTTTTGGCATTCTAGGTGGTGTCTTTGATCTCAGTCTCATAGATATCCAGGTGTTCAACATCAGCACTTTCTGTTTTCAGAGCCATTGATTTCCTCTTTGGTGGGGGCAGGCACAGCATTGATTTGGGGGTAACCAATGCCAGCAGACTCAGCTTTAGAGATCTTTGAGAGAATGGTAGCCTCCTCTTCTAGGAAAAGCACAGAAGCACCATTGATGTCTGCCATAGCCCCTAGCAACCTTCAGTCAGAATGTTAGCTCACTTGTCATTCACAACGTAGGCAGAGCAGACATAAAAGTCTCAATCAGCTTCCCTCACAGGCTCTGGCAGAGCTCTCCAAGGATTCAGATGTGTCCACTCCAGATCCTTCCAGAAAAAAAGATGTAAAAAAGGAGGCACATTGACACCCCACCCCCCCACCCCCCATCCATGGAGTCTCTTACCTCAGAGAATGGATTTGAATGATAGAGAGGGCTCCCCATGGTCCCTTGCATAAGGCACCAGTTTTGTCAAAATCCTCAGATTGATGCACCAGAGGGGATCCTAGCCCACCAACCCACTATGCTATTTGCAGCTTTCCAGTATGCACGCTTTACCTCTTGTGTGGTAACTTCCTGCTGACCATCTGTGATTTGGTCACCAGGAGGATGGCAGAAATCTGACCCTTTGGAGTTAATTTCTATAACACCTGACAAAATACTTAATTTCCCTAAGGATAGGCAGCACTGGAATAAGGGCTGTCTTGTGGACTCCATTATTGTAGCAGCAACCACTATGTGACTGTCATCAGATGATAAAAAAGGCTGTTTATCTGCTGAATAAGGAATCTCATGCAATGGGCAGAATATGGAAGTGAACCTATACCTCTGGTACATTTGTCCTGATGGCACTAAATTACAGGATCCACAGGAACTACTTTCAAAGAGATATAGCAGAACCAGCTTTGGACATTTTAGAAGGTGAGAGAGAGAGAGAGAGAGAGAGAGAGAGAGAGAGAGAGAGTGAAGTTTGAATATACTCAGTGTAAACCTAATTACAATTCTGTTTTGTATACCTTAATTGCTCAGTTTGTTTCTTGGCTGTTGTGCCTTTTGTACATGTTTTCTGTTTTTGTTCACATGGAATGTTGCAGGGTGCTCCATTCCCACACTTTTGCCAGTGGCATGCTATAGTTGAAGTGGCAAACCTCCAAACAGCTCATAAGTGTGTGTGTATTTATGTATGTGCACTGTCTTGTGTGTGTGTGTATATCTATATGTATTATGTAGTGTTTGTGTGTGTATGCATGTGCATTATTTTGTGTGTGCTTGTGGTTGCGTGCATGCATTGCTTTGTGTGTGCATGCATGCATGACAGTGTGTATATGTGTGCACATGTGCATTGTGTTTGCATGCATGACAGTGTGTGTGTATGTGCATATGTGTGCGTGTCTGTGGGCGTGCATCCTCTGACATAATTATATCTTATCATAATCTGTTTCTCTGTCTTGTGTCCTGTGAGTGCCAGAGTAGGATCCAGCTTCCTAGCTTCCCTCAACTGGATTAAATAGATAACTAGAGACTGCTTCATTTAACCAACTGGAGAGTCAGCAATGTACATTGTTAAAAAAAATAATAAACTAGTTGGTTGTATATTTGACATGCTTTGTTGCAACAACTTGCTGACATGAAAACATTTGGCTCAGTAAGACATGTTATTACCTCATTTGTTGCATGCACACAATCATTGTCAGACTCCTAAATGGTAATCGGCATTTGGTGCCATCAACTAAAAAATGGTTTATATACATCATTTTAAAATTGTCTTTCTTTGCATCTTTTCTCTGGCTAGTATAGTTTGCTCATGAAATACTATACCATACCTCTCAAGTGTACCTCATTTTGAGGAACGTTCCTCATGTGGGGTCTTAAAATGTTTATGCTCCTCGAAGTTCCACATTGAAAGGGTCTGCCATACATTCAGTGTTATCAATATTTTAACTGATATAAATGATAAATAGAACTGAATCATATGATTTCATTAAAAGACCTATTCTATAAGTAAAATATCACATTTCAGACATCCTATGAGCTTCCTAGTTGAAGTTGTTAGTAAGCCATTAGTAAGTGTTCCACATTTTGCCCATTTGTGCCACATTACGAGAGGCAGTGTTCCTCATTTGGAGATGGAAGGTTGAGAGCTATGATAACAGCATTGGGCAAAGGATTAAATAAATGCACCTGACAACACAAAACTGCTTGCAGTCTGACACAGATTCCTGTCTCACAAATCCTTATAGTTTAGTACTAGATAAAGGACACTAGGTGGCACTACAACACAAAAAGGTTACTTGCTCATGCTGTATAAGCAACATAGTTACAAGTCTGTACTGGAGATACCTAGCCAGTGAATTTGGAAACACAAAACATTACAGTTTGCAATTAAACATTCACACTGTGAGTTTTCTATTTTAATTATTCATATTGAACATTTTATATTTTTGAATCAGGACTCCAGGGTGCAGAATGCCAGCATATTTTTCTGTATAAGAGATCTAGCTACTTGGAAAAAATTCAGATTTTTACCTTTTTTTATTTGTGAATTCTGTAGTTCACTTTGTAGTGTTTTGCTATTGTTCTAGTTTGATATATCAGCAAAAACTTATGAGCATTGTAGTTAAATTATGATCTAGCAATGTTCTGAAAAATATTTTGTAATAAACATACTTTAGAACTTTAAAGAAGTATAGATAAGCTCTCTATTTCTCATTCTGATTGTAGAAAATATTGGTACAGTGTTCATATTTTGTGCTGCTGTGCAAGGAAGTTGAAGGTCTACGGGCTGAATAAACAAACTGAGCTCGACTTTTGATCCCAGTAGATGATCACTGCCCCAGTAGTCTTAGCTATTTGGATTATAGCCTGGCAAGGATATAACAGCTGGCCAGCTTCCAAAGCTTCAAGGGTCAATTTGGAACTGTTCCTTTGCTGGACAGATAAGCTCCCTTTGGGGGAAACATCTTCCATTTCCTAAATACTGGTGTGTTTTATCACTTTCCTCTTCAGGAAAGTTTTTTAAAGCTAGGAGTTTTGTGTTTTAATGGACTGTCACAAAACTGTAACATACTTTTTAACGGAACACTCATTTCCTGTCAGTTTAAAAGTAGTGTAATGTAACTGAAAACCATTTTTTTCTGTGGAGAAATTGTGTTTATTTTGCTTTTGGGGAGGGTGGCAGAGTGTTTTAAAATGCTTTTTACTGTGCTTTTATGTGAAAAAGTGACTTTTAAAGTTTTTACTGACATTTGTTGCTTGTCTTTACTGGGAAAGAGGTAGCATTTTCATCTTGACCATGGAACAAACTACCATTCCCATAATTGCTCCTTCTTTCAGCCACAAAAAAAGAAAAAGTTAAGCAAACAACCTTTCCCACCACAGCAGGCTAGCAATGTGTGTTAACCACAGGTGGGTGTCTCTGCTGTGGCTATTTTTTGTAACTCGGGACACTGGTACTGTCTTAAGGAACTTTGCATGGCTGCATTTTCAGAATCTCGCAGATGATATTAAAAATGAAATTTTATAATCTCCCTTGGATAGAGATTTAGTGCCTGACCCTTCTGCTGCAAAGGTGATAAAAAGTGTGATGAAAGGTGTAAACTAATCCAGGGAATTTCTAAGATTTTCCAACCATTCTTTTCCAGATTATCTAAGGAATTTTCATCTCATCATCCAATTTTGGCAAAAAAAAAAAAAAAAAAAAAACGAATAAACAGTCTCAACTAAATACAGTTAAACAGAGATTTAAGAAGAAATGACAAATAGGTTCCAAAAAGAAGTCTTGAACCTCCGAAAACCAAGGACAATCCAACAAGTCAGAATGACTATTCAAGAGATCTTGTGACAACCCTCCTTCCCTGACCCCCTTTTTTCCAGAATGTCTGAATCTCCATTTTTCCTCTTGAGCAACATATTGTTTCAGACAAATGAGTTCTGAAAATCATTCATAAGGGTTACAGATGGCATTTCGAGGGTATTCCACCTTTCCAGGAGGTCCTTCCTTATCCTGTAGATCAGACTCTCTTGTTTCCACCCATTCATCATCATCATCGTCATCATCATCATGCTTTCCCAAGGAGTGACAGAACCATTTCATCCTTCCCAGGTTCGGAAGGGTTTTTATATTTAAGGATGCTGTTAGTACCCAAGAAAGAAAATGCTTGGAGACCAGTTCTGGATCTTTCTTTTTTAAACCTGTTTGTGATAGTGCCCAAATTCAAAAGTATGTCACTTTACAACCTGATAGCCTTTGGTAACACTAGACTTAAAAGATGCTTATCACCACATCTCTATTTATCCAGACTTCAGATGGTTTTGCGTGTCTGGATCACATTGTGATGCCAGTGCACTGGCCCAGCAATCAAGGAGCCTCAATCCTCACCACTAACACCAGTGAAGGGTGTCCATATAGGGGAGGAAAACAAATACAAACACAGTAAAGTACAATTTCCCTTAAGAGCACACAGAGATCACAATCAGTCTGGGGCTGGTTTCTCCCTTTGTCTCGAGATCCCCAATAAGACTCCCTACTGGTACAGCTATAGGGTCCAGATCTCAGCCTAGTGGACAAGCTAAAACCTCCAGCATCCTCTCTGTCCAACCAGTGCTTTGTGTCCCTGCCCAAGTAGCTGACACACACGCACTTTGAGATAAGAGTTATATACAACCACACAAACACTCCTGGGGAAGGCTGGCACAGGTTCTCCAGCTGTGCTCCTTTTACCCAGACTTATAAGGTCACTGCCACCACCCACTAATATTTATCAGCTATCAAAAAGGCCCTTATCAAGCAGTGTCCAATTATTATTGTGCAATATATAATTGTGACTGAACAACAAGGCTTATTTGGGGTGGCTTGGACAGTATCACTATATACATACAATGTACTCTAGAGCTTAAATTATCTCTACACAAAACAGCCACAGTTGAATAGTTTAAAAATATTTAATAATAAATAATAAAAACACAAGACAATACTTCTTACCACACAGTGCTAGTCAAGAGTTCAGAGATCACAGGAAAATGCATAAAATAATACAGTAGAATAGTTCTGACATCAGTACAGAAAAAAACTGTCTAATCTTCCTATTTCCTAGCTATTTGTAAAAGAGACACTGAAGTCTGAGATCCTACATACATACAGAACACAGGCAGATACTTGTGAGTTGGATGTTCTAAAGACAAAATGCAAAAATGCTCTCAGATTCTCTCTCTTTAAATTGATAACACAGTGCTGCTTCACATTACATCACTCTTAACAATTTTCTGTTTTCCCAGGCTAACAGAAACTCAGAGGTTATTAGCCCTTTTTATCTTACAGCTGGTCAGGAAGCCAGAGCAATAAAAGAAATTATACATGTAAATTCTAGCCATTAACTCTGGCCTGAAAATAATAGGAAGAATTTCTTCATTTAGACATATCATCTCCGGGTTTTGACATCAAACAATTACACAATGCTTGACTTATCAGCCTTCCCACAGCAGAGTGCACTCTTGTTACATTTTTGCAGTTCCACATTTAACAGCATTTTCTTCCATTTAAGAGAACAAGTCTGTGGCTTATATTAATATTTACAAATGACAGAATTATCTACAAAATTCTATCTGGCTTGGTTGGCAGCCTTTACCTATGTTTATATATCTTCCCCCATGGAGAACTCAAGCTAGTTTCTCAAGTGACCCTTGAGAAATGTTGCTTGAGTTGGTTAGGTCTATCTGAGTATACCTTATCCCATTCCCTGTCTTGAGAGCCATCTGTGTTGGCATTGCTAACCCCACTGCGGTGCTGCACTGACAAATCATATGCTTGCAACCCTAGGCTCCATCTTAGCAACTTGGCATTTTGTTGGCTGGCTCTGTGTAACCATGTTAGGGGACTGTGCTCTGTCACTACAGTGAATTTTCTTCCATACAGATAAGGCTGAAGTTTCTGCAGTGCCCACACTATGGCTAGACATTCCTTTCTATAGCTGCATAGAATTCCTCCCTGGGTTGGATCCTACAGCTGAGATAAACCACTGGGTGCTCTTCTCCCTCTGAAGAAGTCTGGCTAAGTACTGACCCCCACCCCATGGTTCAAAGCATCCAGATGCACAAGAAATTCTTTATTGCCATCTGGACTGGCTAACACAGGGGTCCTCCCAAAGCTTCTTTAAGCTTCTGGAATGCCTGCTCACATGCTGTGATCCACACTGCCTTATCTGGCCTGTTTTTCCTTGTCAGGACTGTGAGGGGAGCAGCTATGGTACTATAACTGGGGACAAACTTTCTGTAGTACCCTGCTATCCCTAAGAATGCCCTCACCTGCTTTTTGGTAATAGGTTCAGGCCATGCCTGAATGGCTTCTACTTTGGCAGGTTATGGCCTGATCTTACCACTCCTCACTCAATGTCCCAGGTAGGAGACCTCTGCCATACCCACCTGACATTTGCTGGGCTTAACAGTCAACCCTGCCCTCTCTAGTCTGCCTGGCACCTCCCTGACATGCTGAAGGTGATCTTTCCAGGAATGGCTGTAGATGGCAATATCATCTAAGTAAGCAAGGCCAAACCCTCCTGCTTCTACTAGGATATGATCTACCAGCCTCTGGAAAGTCGCTGGGGCATTTTTCATCCCAAACGGCATCTTTGTGAACTCATACAAGCCAAAAGGAGTCACAAAGGCTGACTTCTCTCTAGCACTGGGAGTCAAGGGCACCTGCCAGTAACCCTTGGTAAGATCAATGGTTGTAAGATACTTAACCCCACCCAGCTGCTCTAGAGCCTCATCTGTCCTAGGCATGGGGTAAGCATCTGACTCTGTGTGACTATTTAATTTCCTGTAGTCTACACAGAACCTGGTGCTGCCATCCTCCTTTGGCACCAGCACCACTGGGGAGGCCCAGGGACTGTTGAACTCTTGAATTAACCCTAGTTCCAACATCTCCTGTATCTCCTCCCTCAGAGTCTTTTTGACTCTCTCAGGCACCTATAAGGGGTCTGCCTAATAGGCCTTTGGGGTCCTGCATCCACCTAGTGCTGCACCAGGTGGGTGCACCCTAGTTTCCCAGCGAACATGTCCCCAAACTCCTGTAACACTGCTCAGAAATCTCAAACCTGGGTAGGAGATAGCTGCTGGGACATTGCTACCCCTTCCACTTAGGTGTCAGTCTGAGCCTCACTAAGGAGATCAGTCACCAGATCTCCCTCAGACTCCTCCTGCAACCTACTGCAAATACTCAGCGGAAGGGCCTTCCTGTCATGGTAAGGATTCATTATGTTAACATGGTATGATTTGTACTCCTGCCTAGCAGTTCTACCATGTACTTAACACTACTTACCTTCCTTACCGCCTTGCAGGGTCCCTCCCAAGCTGCTTGTAGCTTGTTGTGTCTAACAGTAATGAGAACCATTACCTGCTGCCCTACAGCATACTCTGTAGCTTGAGGATTCCTGTCATACCATACCGTTTTTTGTTGTTGGGCTTCTGCCAGGTTCTCCTGGGCCAACCCCATGAGTTCCCTGACCCTTGTCCTGAGGTTTAGGACATATGCCACAACAGACTCCTTGTGAGATTCACACTCACCTTCCCACTCATCTTGAATTAAACCTAGAGGTCCCCTCACCCTGTGCTCATACAACAACTCAAAGGGTGAAAAACCTGTGGATTCCTGGGGAACCTCTCTGTAAGCAAACAACAGATGGGGCAAATATTTGTCCCACTCCCTCTTAAACTGGTCTGCAAATGCCTGTACCATGGGCTTGATTGTAGAGTTTAACCTCTCAACCAGACCATTAGTCTGGAGATGGTAGGGAGTGGTCTTCAGGTGCTTCACCCCAAGTACTTCCACAGACAAGCCAGCAGGTCTGACATGAAATTGGCACCTCTGTCAGTCAATATTTCTTTTGGGAAACCTACCCTGCTGAAAATCTCTAACAAAGCATTTGCCACTTTTTCTGCCTCAATGGAGGGCAAAGCCATTGCCTCAGGGTATATTGTAGCATAATCAACTACCACTAGGATATACCTTTTCCTGGTGGAACTTGGGGTACTCAGAGGCTGCACAATATCCATAGCTACCCTCTGAAATGGCTCCTCAATCACAGTAAAAGGCATCAAAGGAGCTCTACTTTGTCTCCTGCTTTGCCTACCTTTTGGCACTGATCACAGGTCCTGCAGTACCCTGTTACATCTCTGAAAATTCCAGGCCAATAGAAGTTCTGCATAATACGTCTCTTTGTACATTTTATGTCCAGATAACCTGCATCATGGGCTATGGCTAGAAGTGCCAGAAGGTAGGCTCTAGGCACTAATAACTGCTGTATTCTTTCACCTTCTAGCCATCCCTCAGGGGTCCACTATCTATACAGTAACCCTTTGTCCCAGTATACAGATTTCCCCTTCCCTTGAGAATCAGGTGCCTCACTAGCTACTTGCCTCAGGCCTTGCAGTGTAGGGTCTGAGAGCTGAGCCTGTCTCAATTCTCTCTTTGCAACCCTTTCCAGCTCCCCTTCCATAGGAACTTTGGCGTACTCTGACAGTGGTGACTCACTGTCAGCCTGGGTACTACTACTCACCTCTATCCTTGCAGTCACTCTGTCCAAGGGAAAATCAGTACCCACAAGCAGGTGTGGCTCACCTTCAGTCTCACTGCTACAGGGTAGCTCCCTCCCTGAAGTAACCACCTCACCAGTCCCGGCTGCAAGTATGCGGTCTGTCTGGGTCTCCCCCAGGCTACCAGACTCACATGCTTGCTTCCAAGCCTGACTGTGGGTAACTGCACTATCAAAATCATTCCCTATCAGGACATCTGCAGGAATATCCTCAAACACACCTACATGCTGGCTTCCTTTTCCACCCTCCCAGTCAAGGTGAACCCTAGTCAAAGGTATTTGGAATTGGATCCCTCCTAAAGCTCTGACTGGAGTAGACTACCCAGGCAAGTAGTGCTCCTCTGTAACCATTGCAGGCTTTACAATGGTTATGTCAGATGTTGCCTATCTCTTAGCAATGGCCTTTTTTCCATTCACTACTATAGGATATAAACTCTTGTGGTAGTTTGGTACCCTTGTGTCCCAAGACACCCTACTACTGGCATTTTGTCTTTCCCAATTACTGGCTCTCACACCTTTTGCTCCCCACCTTGCCTCCATGGACATCTGAATTCCACATCGCCCTACTGGTTGCATTCAAAACATTTAGCCCTAGGTCCCGGATATGTACCTGGACTAGAGGCATCTCCTACTACTGGCAGATTCTGTTGGGGCAGTCTGAGCTGCCCACCATGGGTTCCTTTAGACCCATGAGCAGTACTGGGGTTCCCTTTCCTGTGCAGAGGTACTCTACTTGGTAGGTGACATCCACTCACCCACCTATGAAAATAAGTGCTCAGTTCAGCAACATATTCACACACACTTTCATCTGCCTTGCTTCTATGCTCACAAAACTTTCTCCTATAAGTTTCAGGTGTTAGCTTAAAAAATTCTAACAAACAATTCTTAACTGCAGTATAATTAAAGCATTCAACGTCAGACATTTTGGACAGCATAGTTACAGCTTTACCATGGAGTAAAGGAGGCAGGAACCATACCCAGAGCCTTTGGTCAACATCATACTGTTTATATACCCTCTCAAACATATGACTGAATCTATCAAAATTATCTCCCTCTGTAAACTGCAGAAGAAATTTACTGACCTTTTGTGTTTCTGGGGTCCAGTTACTCCCGTCCCCATTACCTCAATGACACTGTCAAAGAGTCAGCATCTTCTTTTCATGCTACCTCTGCTGCTCTTTTTCCACAGCTTCTATTTCCAAACTCCTGGCCTCCAGCTCAAGTCTCTTTAGCTTCAGATGGATTTTTAAGTCCTCTGCACAAAGGTTGAGCTGTCCATTCCCTGAGTGTTGTACATCTCCATGGCCCATCTGATCGTCCTCCTGGTTGCTGTTTTCTGATGCAGCTGTGACCAAAGCTGCAGTCATGTCTGCCTTAGTCAGGTTTCCATGCACCAGTCCCCTAGCCTGACACATCTCAGCCAGCTGGCTCCTTGTCAGCTTTCTGTACTCCTGTGCTCACATGCTTGCCTGCTCTCCCTGACTAACTAAGCTAACAAAAGAAATAAAACAATTGTTGTCTGAACTCTGAGTATTCACTGCGTGGCTGATTTAGAGTACAAAAACACCTTCAGTGATCACTGTACACAAGCTACAGGAATTCACAAAACCCACACCACTACAAGCCAATTAGCATTTGCAAATAAATAAATATGTGGTGTGGATATCCCACCTCTGCGAAACAATTAATATGTGATGCCCATGCACTGGCCCAGCAATCAAGGAGCCTCAATCCTCACCACTAACACCAGTGAGGGGGATCCACATGGGTGGATAACAAATACACACACAGTAAAGTACAATTTCCCTTAAGAGCACACTGAGATCACAGTCAGCCTGGGGCTGGTTTCTCCCCAATCCCCAATAAGACTCCCCACTGGTACAGCTATAGGGTTCAGACCTCAGCCTAGTGGGCAAGCTAACACCTCCAGCCCCCTCTCTTTCCAGCCAGTGCTTCATGTCCTGGACAAGTAGCTGACATGCACACACTTTGAGATAAGAGTTATATACAACCACACAGACACTCCTGGGGAAGGCTGGCACAGGTTCTCCAGCTGTGCCCCTTTTACCCAGACTTATACAGTAGAAATCACTGCCGCCACCCACTAATATTTATCAGCTACCAAAAAGACCCTTATCAAAGGGTGTCCAATTATTACTGTGCAATATTATTATCCAACTGGTAAGTGTGACTGAAAAGCAAGTCTTATTTGGGGTGGCTTGGACAGTATCACTATATACTTGCAATGTACTCTAGAGATTAAATTATCTCCAGACAAAACAGCTACAGTTGAAAGGTTTAAAAATATTTAATAATAAATAATAAAAACACAAGACAATACTTCTTACTACACAGTGCTAGTCAAGAGTTCAGACACAGGAAAATGCATAAAATAATACAGTAGAATAGTTCTGACTACAGAAAACAACTATCTAATCTTCCTATTTCCTTACTATTTCTAAAAGAGACACTGAAGTCTAAGATCCTACTTACATACAGAAAACAGGCAGATACTGGTGAGTTGGATATTCCCAAGACAAAATGCTCTCTGATTTTCTCTCTCTAAATTGATAACACAGTGCTGCTTCACATTACATCATTCTTAACAATTTTCTGTTTTCCCAGGCTAACAGAAACTCATACATGTAAATTCTAGTCATTAACTTTGGCCTCAAAACATTAGGAAGAATGCCTTTGTTTAGACATCTCGGCTCCAAGTTTTGACATCAAACAATTACACAATACTTGACTTGTCAGCCTTCCTACAGCAGAGTGCACTGTTGTTACATTTTTGCAGTTCCACATTTAACAGCATTTTCTTCCATTTAAGAAAACAAGCCTGTGGCTTATATTAATATTTACAAATGACAGAATTATCTACAAAATTGTATCTGGCTAGGCTGGCAGCTTTCACCTATCTTCACACACATTATCAATTCTCTTCCATAGCCTTTGGACTACCTACTGTACCTAGAGTATTCACATAGTGTCCGTCTACAGTTATAGCTCATTGCAGGCTACAGGGTATCCAGATTTTTCTGTGTTTAGGTGACTTGATTATCTTTGCGTTTTTTTTTCCCTCAAAATGTCAAGAATCACTATCTTGGGTTAGAGATCTCTTACACAACCTGGGATTCGAAGAGAAAATTCAAAATTCTTTACTGACTCCCTCACACAGAATTGTGTCAACTAGACATCACAGTTCCAAGAGTTATTCTTCTGCAGAAAAAATAGATCTTTATCTAGATCTCTTTCTAAGGTTTTCCACTCAGACTTCAGACACTGTGAAGGAATACATCAGGATTTTAGGTCTTGTGACGTCTATGATTTTCATGATACCCCTGTCAAGACTCCACTCAAGAAAGGTATAATGGTATCTAAAATCCATTGGTCCCACTTTCAACACCCTTTATCTTTTCAAATCACAGTGCTGGGGCTTGTCGGAGCAGAAGTCTTTTGGTGGAGACAACAGATATCCTTATATCCAGGTCATCCCTTTTCCCTTCCTGCTCCAAAGCTGTCAGTCACCTTAGATGCCTCAGACTTTGCTTGGGGAGCAGTGTCAGGAGGGCTAAAAGTACAGGGGGGATGTTGGACGCCAATGATAGATACTTGCCCTGTTCAAAGCAATCAACTAGATGAACCTTTTTTGGTCCTTGGAACCTCTTCAAGTGATTACAGACAATACCACAGTCATATTACATCAACAAGCAAGAGGAACCAGGTCCTATCCCCTTTACAGACTAGCCATGTTAGATTGTGTTATGAAGCTATATTCCAATCTCCCTCTACAAGCATCCTACATTTCATCAGAGCAAAATTGTGTGACAGACAAGCTAAGCAGGATCAAGGCTGACCCTCACAAATAGAAACTAGATAAGGGGGTCTCTAAAGATGTGATCCATCTGTGGAGAGTTTCTGTAGTAGACCTATTTGCCTCCATTCTGAACAATCAATGAGCAAGATTCTTTTCCAGGGCTCCGTGCAAGAAGGCCTGGAAGACAGAATCCTTTTTTCCCTTGGACAAGAATATTCATGTATGCTTTTACATGCTTTCCACTAATATACAGGGCACTTTTGAAAATTCAGATGGAATACAGCAAGATCATTGTGGTGACTCCCTTCTGGCCCTAGCAACTGTGGTTCTCCCTTCTTTTGGAAATGGCCAGGGGTAAATACCACAAGCTTCCTGTCAGATTGGATATACTCACACAAGAACATAAGTGCCTGATACACCCAACATCAATCAACTTTAATTGACTGCCTGGATGCTAGGGTCTTAGTTCCTTTTAGGCAGCTCTTTACTAAGGATATATAGTAGGTACTAATGGATACAAGAACGCCTGCTACTAGAAAATTATATATTAACAAATAAAAAAGGTTTTGTACTTGGTGCCAACAACATTACTGGCACCTATTCAGAGCTAGTTGTTCTCTGTTTCTACAAGATTTGTTTTGAGTTACAATCTTCTGGCCTTTCTTATTTCTCTCACAAGGTTAATTTATCAGCCATTTCAGCATGACTGCCTATGATCTTCCTCTTTCAGTGTAGTCACATGTCAAAATATCCTTGAAAGGGATTTTGCATAAGTGGCCTCCAAGAAACTGATGGCCCCTCCTTGAAATCTTAGTTTTTTGTTAGAGAAGCTAATACTTGCTGCATTTGAATGAGCTAATCTGGCTGAATTGAGGTTCTTAACATGGAAAACAGTTTTACTGATTGCTCTGACCTCTGCAATAATGGTATCTGAGTTGCAAGCTGTGATGCCCTACCACTGGACCAGTAATCAAGGAGCACACACACACACACAGACACACAGTGGGATATACAATGGGAGGATGATAAGTACACACACGCAGTATTTCCACACAGACACACACACAGTGCACACACACACACACACAGAAACCACACACACACACACACACACACACACACACACACACACACACACACACACACACACACACAGACACACACAGACACACACACACACACACACACACACACACACACACACACACACACACACACACACACACACACACACACACCGTAGCAGATACATTAAGGCCCTTTGTGTAATGGTACTATCAATACACATGGTAGCTTGACCAAGAGCAAGGCTATTAGGTTTGGCCCATGCAGTGGCACCAAATAAATATGCAAGTTCTCTCAGAACTTAAATATACTTAATAGTAAATATTAAAAGAACAAGAAAATGCTCAGTATATATTAACAGTGACATCAGAATTCATAATCACAGGAAATGTTTAAAACAACATTGTAGGACATTCTCAAATAAATAAAAATATCTAAGCTAAGCTTTGCTATATTCCTGACTATATCCAAGAGAATTACTATAACCTAGAAACTTACTCAGAGCAAGGCAGATGTGTGGTGAATAATCTTGTCAGGTCCAAGACAGACTACAGAATGCTGTCTCTCTCTCTCAGAGACCTCTCAAATTAATATGTCAATATTACTGCTGGGATAGCTTGCAGAATGACATAATTTCTTGTCATTTTACTCTATCCCATGTGAAACCCCCCACTGCTAGAATCTGGCAGTATTTAGTATCTACCTGCAAAAATACGTAGACAAAGGCTTTTCCTCAGATATTTGGCAAATGGTGGAAGTCATAAAACAATAAAACACTTCCATGACAATACAGAAAGCTCCTCAGTTCTAGATATTGTGTCTTCACTGAAACTAAAAGACAACATCCTTTTTTTGGCCTAGCCATAAAGTAATTTAATTTCAGCTATTTTTCCTGAAGTTTTGCAAGTTAACCTCTTGTATTCCAGTTTCCCCTGTTAAAATATATACATTTAAACAGTTACAACAGTGCATGTGCATTTCTGTTCTATTCCAGTAGGGTACACTGTGTCTATATCACAAATGACTTATAATTATTTACAAAATTCCAGATTGCTGGGCTAGCAGTATCTCCTTTCGTGACACAAGCACTTATGGTGAGTGAACCCTATCTCAATTTCTATAGGGACAGGGTTTTTTTTTTGAGAACTAGTTATTTTATGCCTAAAGTGGTATCTGAGTTTACCTTAAGCCAAACTATCCATTTCCCTATTTTCTTCCCTGAACCTAAAATGATGATAAAAGGATACTTCATACCTTGAATGTCCACAGACAATTCATTCAGAATACTATCTTGACAGGATAAAATCTTTCAGATCTTTGGATCACTTCATTGCTTGTGAAGGTGTAAGAAAATTGGACAACCTGTGTCATAACATACTATTTCTAAATGGTTGTTTGAGGCTATTACCTTTTGCTATACACATCATAACAAAAGTATTCCAGGCAAGGTCAAGGACCACTCTGACAAGGCCTTGGCTTCATCTGTGGCTTTTTGGAAAGGATTGGATTCTAGAAGTATTCTAGAAGCTGCTGCTTGGTCCTCTGTAGATACTTTTATAAAGCACTATAGCCATGATTTCTCCTCTAGGTCCAGATCAAGCTTTGCTAAGACCATTCTCCAGGGGCTTCTGGACTCTTCTGCTTCCATGTCTCAAATGTAGTTAGCTATGCTAATCTTCCCATATAGTAGTTAGCTATGCTAATCTTCCCATATAGTTAAGGCTACTGTATCAGTGATCAATATGATGAACATAGTACAGTTGTGTAAGTAAACCTACCATAATATTAGATGTTTGAATGGTCACTGCTGCAGTAGCCATTCCCCTTGTTTTTTATGTGCTTTTTTATGCCAGGGTGTGGACATTTGTTTTTTGTTCTTAGCATTTTCCGTTCAGGGCACCACCTCCCTCTCTCTGCTGGAAGGAAAGCTCTGAAGGGCTTTGCACATAAACATGTCTTTTAGTCATCTCAGCTTGAGCAGCCTGAGATTTTGAGCATGCAGAAGGTGCCCTGAAGCTTTGGAAGCTGTCCAGCTGTTATATCCTTGGATGGATATAACCCATATAGCTAAGGCTACTGCAGCAGTGATCATTCCAACATCTACTGTTATGGTAAGTTTAACTTACACAACTGTACTTAACTTCACAAAATATGTATAGTAACATATACAAGTTTAATCAAAGTGACAATAAGGCAGTTGTTGGTTGGATATGTAGGACCTTATATGCAGACCATCATTTAAAAAGCACATGCACACTCTCTCTCTCTCCCTCTCCATAGATACATAGATAGATACAAAAAAAAAAAAATATATATATATATATATATATATATATATATATATATATATATATTCACTTGAGAATCTCGATAAACTAAAATCCTGAATTTCAGCTTTTCAAAATTTTATGCCTGAAAACTTTAAATCCCGAAACCTCATAAGCGCGAAATTTAAAATCGTGAACTACACTACAAATACACCACACACATATAGACACACAATGTCCCCCCACAACCAAACATACAATCCTACACTACAGACAAGCAGGGGGGCAAGCCCCCCTGCAGCCCCATCCCCCTACTTATATATACTAACTCCGAGATCACACACACAAAGGTAACTCACACCCACACATTTCACAGCCCCTTGCACACACACATCACAGACCCCCTGCACATCCCCTTACTTATATATACTGTCTCCACCTGCAGACCCAAAGAACCCGAGTCCAAAAGACTTGCTGTCAGTGTAAGTGACCACTTATACCAAGGCAGGTCTTTTTAAATCTGTCCCTAATTGTAAGCCTGTTTATACATGGGCCTTACACCAACGTAAGTCACTGTCCCTGAGAGCAAGTCATTGGAATCTGACCCAACGTGTATGTTTGCTATTTGAGCACTACATATGAAATAAATGATTATTCTTTAAAATGGTATAGTGTACAACAAACTTGTATTTCAGTTCTGCATATCATCTCTAAAAGCTGAGGTGTTTTAATCAATGTAGTTATAACTGTGCGTCATGGCTTAGCATGACAGGAGAATGATCAGTTATTGTCTGCTGAGGCATTTAAAGTCCAGCTGTTTGTGACCTCAAAGACATTAACGAACCAAGCTTATCTCTCATCAACTGCTTCCTTAATTTCTTGCAAATCAACATTTATTACTTCTGTATTGTTTTCTCTCCATCTTAGCCTCCAATGCCCCTTTTTCTTCTTATGTCTCCAGTCTTTCCCAGCATCAGTACCTACTCCAATGAATCCTTCACAGTATTTATTTATTTATTTATTTGACATTTGTTTACCGGGGTAGTCTGACTGGTCAGAAGCCCATTTTCAGTGGCGGCCCAGGTAGAAAAGCTCCATTAGATACAAAAAAAAAAAAACAAACATTGCAAAGAATATAACATTGATGTAGCTGATACAGAGAAAAGTAATCAAAAGTACAAATGGCTTTAACTAATAATGAAAAAAAATAAAAGACATAATAAAGAAAGGATATGCTTACAATGTTATGAATGAGACAGAAGTACAAAGAAATGAATACAGAAAAATAGTGCGTAAGGTATGTTAGTAGTAATAAAATAATAATGTTAAATGTAGGAGAAGAGCAGGATGACAATAAAAATGAGATTAAGAAGGTTCAGAGAGAGAGGAAGGCATTTGAGGGAGAGGGTACGTAAGATGAAATAGTTTGTGGTTAGACTATCTGAATTTTAGTTTTTCTATCAGACTTTCCTGTGAACGGATTCATTTTATAATGTATTTAATCTTGCTGTGAAAGAAATTCTCAGATGTTTTCTCTAACACCACATTCCATATCTTATCCAGGTTTTCTATAGTTTTCCTTTGAAGACATAAGTGGCTTTTAATTTTATAGCTGTGGTCACAATGTGCAGAGATAACTGACCCCTGGAATGCAAGGGCTGTCGCTGGCTTTACTTTTTTCCATTCCTTTTCTAAAAAATTGATAGGGACATAATCTTACTTTTTTAATATGCAGCACAGCTTTTCCAGCAGTAGATAGTAATAATTGTACCTAAAACTGTGCACTTCAGCAATATATCTAGTATGAATTCAGAACCACAAAACAAGGCCAGTGATGGTAACTAAGTATTCCTACTGAACATTTATGAGGTGCATCATCTGTGAGACCTTTTACAACATTCCTGAGGCTCCAAGACCAATCTAAGTGCTTTTTCGTTTATTTTCACTTATTTTATTGCATTTGCACTTGCCTATCATTTCTATCCGTGCATTATAGCTAATTTATCACATTTGCATGGACTGTTTTAAAGCAATTTACTGCTTAACTGCATTTCATTCCTGTTTAACTGTATTTATTTACTGCAATTCATTACTGTTTAACTGCATTTTACTGCATTTCATTAGTTTAACTGTATTTTCCCTACTGTGAGTTCAGTTTTTGTCTCAAAGTGGTTAATCTTTGCTTTTCTGTGAATTTTACTATGTTCTTAACCCTTAAATTGAGTAGCATAGTCTGTATATAGGTTTGCTGCAGTCAGAGATGTTTATTTTTGCTTTCTGTGTTTTTGGCAGCCATCTTGTGTTTGCCTTCTGTGTTTTTTGCAGCCATCTTGTGTTGGTAGGGGCCTATCTTCTCTGCTAGAGAGAAGGTAGCAGGGCTGCCTGGACCTTGTGTGGCACAAGCTGGTAAGTAGTGAAAGCAGGGGCTGGCAGGATTGTCTAGATTTCTGTGTTATTAGAAACTTCTGTTTTTTGTGGTATTTAAACCCCACTTTTGAGCTGGTTTGGGCTTGTTGGCATGTTGTGCACTGCAGCTGCACTGTTTTTAACCTATTCTGAGGTATTCCAGCTACATATTTCCCTTATAGCACTTGTGTGATCATCTAGTAGTACTCATCTTAAACCTTACACCCTTTATTCCCTTAGCTCTCTCTCCCTCAGATTCTGACAAATATGGATGGACAATTTCCTACAATTTCTCCTGCCAATCTGGTTGATATGGGTATCCTGAGACAGTGTAGCAGCTGCCTCATGTACACAGACAACCCTTTACTACTATCAACTAAGAACACAGTTTCGAGAGATAAATTAATAACCTAGTTATGTAATGCTGTCTCCATCAGAAGCCAGTATAACTGGCACTGAGAAGGTTGTCAATGCAAACACCACACCTCAAACACCACCCACACCTACACAACATGCACCCACATATGCAGAGGTCCTCAACAAAAACAAACCCAAACAAAAAGAGACCTGGCAGGTAAAAAGAGACCACACACAAACTCCACAGCCCACCACATCACACACCACATATAGTCCACACACCTGTGTCTCACAGCCACTAAGGCCTAACCATAATCCCAAGATATTATTCATAGGAGACTCCATTGTAGGACACAGAAATGTGCCCTTCACCAGGCTGGATAATGAGAAAGTCATGGTAAGTTGTTTGTCAGGTGCCAGAATTTGCCATATCGCACATGCACTCAAGTCTCTCAACAACAGGTACTATGACTACTCTGTCATAGTCCATGTTGGCATGAATGGCTTGAGACATAGCCCCTGGACTATATGAAGAAGAGACATGATCAGCTCTCACTGAATATGCCCAGGGCAGGCAGGTCTGTCTCTAAGCATTCTTCTTTACCATCACCCAGAATGATGCCTTAATACAAACAGAAAATGATTGACTTTAACAATTGGCTTAAATTCTGATGTCATCATTCCAGGATCTAGTAGTACCTGACAGTCTTTGACCATCACAACACAACACACATTTGCCAGGCCAGAGGCATCTGTCTCTTGGGCTTTTTGGGCTTTGCTCTGGCAAAGGCTCTTGCTCTCCCATAGTGCTTGTTTTAGGCAATGCCATAAGGTAAAACTACAACATGACGATTTTTCATCAAAACACAAATTAGAGGTCATGCTGCAAAACACTAGGAGTCTAAACATGAAATTGCACCCATTGCAAGCTTTTCTTACCTGGAAGATGCTATTTTGTGTGTCACAAAACCTGGTTCAAAGCTGCTGAGAGCACCCCAGCCATACCAGGTTACTCATCCTATCATACATTCAGACCCCAAACCCGTAAGGCAAAGCAAAAGGAGGTGGAGTTTCAATGTATATTAAAGACATACCCACCTCCAGGCTGGTCAAACAGTATAAATCACAGGAGGCACTCCAGGTGCAGTTAACCATTGACAAGACCCATGTGAGGCTGCCAGCACAGCTAGGTAGAAGTTTGTAAATAATTCAATGTCATTTGTGAATATTAATATGATTCATATGCTTGTCTTACAAATGTAAGAAAACTATATGTTAAGTGAATTTTAAACTACTGGTGCAGAAGTGTGTTTTGAACTGTATGTTCTGTACTGAGCTTCAGGAATGTAACCACATTGTACCCTGCTGGAAAAGAGCAGAAATGTGTATAAACTATATGCCTGTGCAAATGTATGTTTTCATAGTAGAAGCTAGAACATACAGAGCTAACTTGCAAACTCTGAGACAATAAGTGAAGAGTTTTACGAGTGTGTTTATCTCAGCAAGAAGACAGGATGTCTACAGCTAGAAGTTCTTTCTATTGTCTGGAAACAAATAATTACAGGTTTCAAATGTAAAAGTGTTTTAACTGTTTTATAACTTCCAGTTCTAGGCAAACTTCTGAGAGAGAAGTATTTTTGACAAGGAGGTGCTAAATTTTACATTCTGTTAGCCTGGGAACTGAAGGCAGAAGTGACAAATAGTAATGTCATCCAGGTGACCCAGCAGTAATGCGTTGTTATTAATTTAAGAGCTATCTGTCAGAGAAAGTCTGTGCATTTTGTATTTGTCTTTGGACCTGAAAACATCCTCTCATCAGTACTTTTGCCTTGCTAATAGTATACTAGATTACAATTATTTCTCTTAGAGATAGATAGGAATATAGTAAGATTAGTTTAGATGTTTTCTGTATTTATGTGAGACTGCCCTACAATGTTGTTTTAAAATATTTCCTGTGATTTTGAACTCTGTTGTCACTGTGCTGAGTTATTGAGTATTGCCTTGTTCTTTTATTATTGAATGTACTTAAACCTTTTAATTGTGGCTGGTTTGTTAAGAGATATTTAAGCTCTTAGTGTACTTGCATATGTATTTGGTTACACTGTATAGGCCAAAATCTAATTATAGCCTTAGTTTATTTGGATAATAGTAACATTACACAGTAGCATTGGTCACCCTTTGTAAGGGCCTTATAGTAGCTGATAAGTATTGGTTGGTGGCAGCTGGTACTACCTTTTATAGCCTGGGCAGAAGGGGCATAGCTAGTGAATCTGTGCCATCCTTCCCCAGGGTGTCTGTGTGTTTCTATATAATTAAAAATATAAAGTGTGTGTGTGTGTGTGTGTGTGTGTGTGTGTGTGTGTGTGTGTGTGTGTGTGTGTGTGTGTGGATGACCCTGATCTAGGTCAAACAGAAAAATCCTCCAAAGGTGATTACATCCTCCTGAGGGAAGGTATAAACAGCTTCAGAGCCCCCTCCATAGGAACTGGCACATAAGTCCAATCCTACAGCAAAGTACTATATGAGTATTTATATATAGGTTCATAGGTTCATATTTAGGCTATCTGCCCTAGGGCATTTATATATAAGCCTAGCTAGTGTGTGTTTGGCTTTCAGCCAAATCAATTTTTAAATTTCTATAATTTTGCTATATGCCCTTTTCAAGGATAGTATACTGTGCCTCTGCTCCAACAGTGACACAGAAGTGATACCCTGTAAACCTAATGATCTCCCATCCACTCATCAAGATTCCTCTTGAAGAGAGAGCCAATGAGGGACTCTGCCTAACCTGGACTGGGATTTTATTCCAGAGTGAAGGGAGCTCTGGTTAAGTGAATCTGTCCCCTCCAGCATGTCCTATTTATTTCAGTGCTGAGGTTCAAGTCTCTTTGGAGCACGTAGCTCATGGGATTTTAGATTTTCTCGAGGTGCAGCAGTCCACAATTCCGGGTTGGACATGGCTTTATATGTCAGGGCACAGATCGCCTCTGAGCAGGCGCAAAATGCCAGAGGGAGGAGCTGGAGTTTCTTTAACCGGCAGCATATGGCATCTGTTTGAGCCCTTTGATCCTCTTTTGGTGAGGTACTTGGGGGCTCCAGTTGCTGCAGGTGTCTGGTAAGGTACATCCCAAAAAGGGGCATTATACCTACCATATGGGCCTGATGAGGGATGAAATATACTATGATTGAGGGACCACTGTTGCTGTAAATTTTGACTAATTCTGGATATATATTTCAAAATGGAATCAGTAATATCAGATAATCCTCCTCCTCCTCCTCAAGGAAGAGTGCAAACCTGCTGGTGTGGACATCCTGTACAAATAAACTCTCAAAAGGAAAAAAGGAAAAAATGCTGGGACCAAGAAGGAGCAGGTGCCTAATTGTAAATAATCTCCTTAGCCTGAACAAGCAAATCCTCAAGTCCAAACCTGGCCAAGAAGACATAAAGACAGTCATAAGACCATCTCACATATGTCCACAGTCCTGTAAAGGAAGCACCTAGATCTGCTCAGAGCATTTGGTCAAGGACGCCACATACACAAATGCTATAGATATAACCAACCTGATGGCAGACAGGTTCATTCAAAACTTCACCCCTCTGTCCCCCATTAGACATCCCCAGCACCCCCTCATTAGGGAAGGGTATCTCATCCCAGGGACATGGGAGGCCAGTACCATCCTGTACTCTCTATAAGATAAGACCCATTATTGAGTACAGTGCCCCTTTGGCATAAAATCTCACAAAGAACATGCAGCAGCTTGAGATCCCACACTCTCGAAAAACCCGAAAATCCAGGGCCTCAAACATCTAACCTACATAAATAGACTAAAAGCTACTCAGTCTCACTCAGTCTCATATACAGACTCCTCTAGAGGTGACCTCTGTTTGCATACAAAGCAATCTCAGACCCTGCCTTGATGGGACTAAAGTGCATCTGCAAGTCAAGCTCCACCTCGAAAGTAACCCAACTCCTGATCTTCAACCTGATCTGTGACATCAGTAGGGACTTGTTGTGTCCCAGAGACTCCCATCTGTGGAATAGACTTAGCCTATATTAATGTCATGTGATCCTATGTTAAATGGTACACAAAGCATCTCATAGTGTTTGTGTATCCCTTTATACTAGACAGCATTTGAATAACAGCAAGAGTCCCACATTGATGCAGAAACCATTGTACATAAACATGACTTTGAAGACTGCATATGGTAAGCAAATTTTTCTTTTTTTTCTTACAGCTATATATATATATATATATATATCTATATATATATATATATATATATATATATATATATATATATATATATATATATTAGTTATTATATATACATATATACATATATATACACACACACACACACACACACACACACACACACACACACGCACACACACACACACACACACACACACACACACACACACACACACACACACACACACACACACATGTGTTGATCCACTGACATTTGATTGTAAGTTCATTTTACTGACAGAGAAATCAGGTGATACAAATGATCTAAACTATGTTTGTATTTACATACATCTGACTGAAAAGTAATTTCATTGAAAATTTACCTTCTGGCTATATCGCTATGGTAATATAAAAGTTTTTTGCAGGGTGGTGTGGAGCCATTGCCAACCTCAACAAAATCATCTTAATTACAATTCCTGTTTTAAAGCAATTTACTGCTTAACTGCATTTCATTCCTGTTTAACTGTATTTATTTACTGCAATTCATTACTGTTTAACTGCATTTTACTGCATTTCATTAGTTTAACTGTATTTTCCCTACTGTGAGTTCTGTTTTTGTCTCAAAGTGGTTAATCTTTGCTTTTCTGTGAATTTTACTATGTTCTTAACCCTTAAATTGAGTAGCATAGTCTGTATATAGGTTTGCTGCAGTCAGAGCTGTTTATTTTTGCTTTCTGTGTTTTTGGCAGCCATCTTGTGTTTGCCTTCTGTGTTTCTGGCAGCCATCTTGTGTTGGTAGGGGCCTATCTTCTCTGCTAGTGAGAGTAGCAGGGCTGCCTGGACCTTGTGTGGCACAAGCTGATTGGTAAAGAAAGCAGGGGCTGGCAGGATTGTCTAGATTTCTGTGTTATTAGAAACTTCTGTTTTTTGTGGTATTTAAACCCCACTTTTGAGCTGGTTTGGGCTTGTTGGCATGTTGTGCACTGCAGCTGCACTGTTTTTAACCTATTCTGAGGTATTCCAGCTACATATTTCCCTTATAGCACTTGTGTGATCATCTAGTAGTACTCATCTTAAACCTTACACCCTTTATTCCCTTAGCTCTCTCTCCCTCAGATTCTGACAAATATGAATGGACAATTTCCTACAGTTTCTCCTGCCAGTCTGGTTGATATGGGCATCCTGAGACAGTGTAGCAGCTGCCTCATGTACACAGACAACCCTTTACTACTATCAACTAAGAACACAGTTTCGAGAGATAAATTAATAACCTAGTTATGTAATGCTGTCTCCCTCAGAAGCCAGTATAACTGGCACTGAGAAGGTTGTCAATGCAAACACCACACCTCAAACACCACCCACACCTACACAACATGCACCCACATATGCAGAGGTCCTCAACAAAAACAAACCCAAACAAAAGAGACCTCTGAGGCAAAAACACACACAAACTCCACAGCCCACCACATCACACACCACATATAGTCCACACACCTGTGTCTCACAGCCACTAAGGCCTAACCATAATCCCAAGATATTATTCATAGGAGACTCCATTGTAGGACACAGAAATGTGCCCTTCACCAGGCTGGATAATGAGAAAGTCATGGTAAGTTGTTTGTCAGGTGCCAGAATTTGCCATATCGCACATGCACTCAAGTCTCTCAACAACAGGTACTGTTATGACTCTGTCATAGTCCATGTTGGCATGAATGGCTTGAGACATAGCTCCCTGGACTATATGAAGAGAGACATGATCGAGCTCACTGAATATGTGCCCCAGGCAGGTATGTCTCTAGCCTTAAGCAGCATTCTACCATCACCCAGAATGATGCCTTAATACAAACAGAAAATGATTGACTTTAACAATTGGCTTAATTTCTGATGTCATTCCAAGGGGATCTAGTACCTGACAGTCTTGGAAGACATGATCGACACATCACAATGCTTTGCCAGAGATGGCCTGCATCTGTCTCCCTTGGGCTTTAGGCTTCTGGCAAAGGCTCTTGCCTCCCCCATAGTGCTTGTTTTAGGCAATGCCATAAGGTAAAAACTACCAACATGACGATTTCATCAAAACACAAATTAGAGGTCATGCTGCAAAACACTAGGAGTCTAAACATGAAATTGCACCCATTGCAAGCTTTCTTAACCCTGGAAGATGCTATTTGTGCAGTCACAAAAACCTGGTTCAAAGCTGCTGAGAGCACCCCAGCCATACCAGGTTACTCATCCTATCATACATTCAGACCCCAAACCGTGGGCAGCAAAGCAAAAGGAGGTGGAGTTTCAATGTATATTAAAGACATACCCACCTCCAGGCTGGTCAAACAGTATAAATCACAGGAGGCACTCCAGGTGCAGTTAACCATTGACAAGACCCCTGTGAGGCTGCCAGGACAGCTAGGTAGAAGTTTGTAAATAATTCAATGTCATTTGTGAATATTAATATGATTCGTATGCTTGTCTTACAAATGTAAGAAAACTATATGTTAAGTGAATTTTAAACTACTGGTGCAGAAGTGTGTGTTGAACTGTATGTTCTGTACTGAGCTTCAAGAATGTAACCACATTGTACCCTGCTGGAAAAGAGCAGAAATGTGTATAAACAATATGCCTGTGCAAATGTATGTTTTCATAGTAGAAACTAGAACATACAGAGCTAACTTACAAACTCTGAGACAATAAGTGAAGAGTTTTACGAGTGTGTTTATCTCAGCAAGAAGACAGGATGTCTACAGCTAGAAGTTTTTTCTATTGTCTAGAAACAAATAATTACAGGTTTCAAATGTAAAAGTGTTTTAACTGTTTTATAACTTCCAGTTCTAGGCAAACTTCTGAGAGAGAAGTATTTTTGACAGGGAGGTGCTAAATTTTACATTTCTGTTAGCCTGGGAACTGAAGGCAGAAGTGACAAATAGTAATGTCATCCAGGTGACCCAACAGTAATGTGTTGTTATTAATTTAAGAGCTATCTGTCAGAGAAAGTCTGTGCATTTTGTATTTGTCTTTGGACCTGAAAATATCCTCTCATCAGTACTTTTGCCTTGCTAATAGTATACTAGATTACAATTATTTCTCTTAGAGATAGATAGGAATATAGTACGATTAGTTTAGATGTTTTCTGTATTTATGTGAGACTACCCTACAATGTTGTTTTAAAATATTTCCTGTGATTTTGAACTCTGTTGTCACTGTGCTGAGTTATTGAGTATTGCCTTGTTCTTTTATTATTGAATGTACTTAAACCTTTTAATTGTGGCTGGTTTGTTAAGAGATATTTAAGCTCTTAGTGTACTTGCATATGTATTTGGTTACACTGTATAGGCCACTCCTAAATAGCCTTAGTATTGGTCACACTTATTTGGATAATAGTAACATTACACAGTAGCATTGGTCACCCTTTGTAAGGGCCTTATAGTAGCTGATAAGTATTGGTTGGTGGCAGCTGGTACTACCTTATAGCCTGGGCAGAAGGGGGCATAGCTAGTGAATCTGTGCCATCCTTCCCCAGGAGTGTCTGTGTGTTTCTATATAATTAAAATATCAAAGTGTGTGTGTGTGTGTGTGTGTGTGTGTGTGTGTGTGTGTGTGTGTGTGTGTGTGTGTGTGTGTGTGTGTGTGTGTGTGTGTGAGCTGCTTATGCGGGGATATGAAGCACTGGTTGGACAGAGAGGGTGCTGCAGGTTTTGGCTTGACCACTTGGCTGAGATCTTAACCCTATAGCTGTGCCAGTGGGGGAGTCTTATTTGGGATCTGGAGAAAGAGGGAGAAACCAGCCACAGACTGACTGTGATCTCTGTGTGCTCTTATGGGAAATTGCCCATTACTCTGTGTGTACTTGTTATCCTCCCAATGTGGACATCCCTCACTGGTGCTAGTGGTAAGGATTGAGGCTCCTTGATTACTGGGTCAGTGCAGGGGTGTCACAACCCCTATTCAAATCATAGCTAGCTACAGGCCCTCAACTGTGACTCAAGATGCCCACTCCACCTATCTAGACCTCTTCGAATCTAACAAGATTCAACAGTTTACCCTGATCCTGGGTGAGTTTAACCTTCCAGCCATAGATTGGAAGAACTACTCATGCCAAAACACTAATGCCCAGAGAGTACTTGATTTTGTCAGTGCAAATGCCTTGGACCAGCTGGTCGACACTCCCACAAGAGGTGATAATATCCTGGACTTGATATTAACCAACATGAGTAACCACTGCAGCATCCCTACAGTGTCTTCCTCCCTGGTAAGATCAGACCACAAAGCTGTCACTTTCGAAATCACCATCTCCCCTGATCCCCCTCAGCTAGGGTCAAACAGAAAAACTTCTCCAAAGGTGATTACATCCTCCTGAGGGAAGGTATAAACAGCTTCAGAGCCCCCTCCATAGGAACTGGCACATAAGTCCAATCCTACAGCAAAGTACTATATGAGTATTTATATAGGTTCATAGGTTCATACTAGGCTATCTGCCCTAGGGCATTTATAAGCCTAGCCAGTGTGTGTTTGGCTTTTGCCACCCATTTTAAATTAATTTTGCTATGCCCTTTTTCGAGGTTAGTATACTGTGCCTCTGTCTAACAGTGACACAGAAGTGGTACCCGGGGTAAACCTACGATCTCCCATCCACTCATCAAGATTCCTCTTGAAGAGAGTCAATGAGGGACTCTGCCTAACCTGGACTGGGATTTTATTCCAGAGTGAAGGGAGCCTCTGGGTTATGAATCTGTCCCTCCAGCATGTCCTATTTATTTCAGTGCTGAGGTTCAAGTCTCTCGAGCACGTGGCTCGATGGGATTTAGATTTTCTGAGGTGCAGCATGTCCATTAATTCCGGGTTGGACATGGCTTTATACATCAGGCACAGATCGCCTCTGAGCAGGTGGTATGCCACTGAGTAGAGCTGGAGTTTCTTTAACCGGGCAGCATATGGCATCTGTTTGAGCCCTTTGATCCTCTTGGTGAGGTACTTTTGGGGTCTTTCCAGTTGCTGCATGTGTCTGGTAAGGTACATCCCAAAAGGGGCATTGTACTCAATTATGGGCCTGATGAGGGATGAGTAAAGAGGCACGATGACCTCCCCTGATCTAGATGTGAATCCCTTCATGATTAGGTGGGCTATGTAAAATGTTTTTCTAACCACTTTGGCCACATGGTTGTCAAATGAGCGATTGCTATCAACTTGGGTCTCCAGGTCCCTAATTACTTCTTCTGTACTTAATGGATTACCACCTATGTGGTAATTTGTGGGCACTGTTTTTGCCAAAGGGATGACTATACACTTGTTGGCATTTAGCTTGAGGCCATGGCTCTGGCACCAGCTGTCTGTTTCTATGAGGCCCTTTTGGAGGATGCTTGTGTCAGCTGGAGAGTCGATTATGGTGCCCAGTTTGCAGTCATCTGCGAACTTGGTCAGCCACAGTCCTTCCGTGTTGGCCTGTACCTCCGAGAAATATATACCGAACAAGAGAGGTCCCAGGACTGAGCCTTGTGGGATGCCACTTGTAAATGGTTTGGAGTCTGACATGGCTCCAGCAATTCTAACCATGTGGGTTCTGTCCTTGAGCCAGTTTGCAACCCATCTAGTGACATAGGGTTTATATTTAAGCTGGTGAGCTTATCTATAATGCCCAAGTGGGGTATTGTATCGAAGGCTTTTGCGAGGTCCAGGTAGGCTGTGTGGACCACCTTCCCCTCGTCAGTGGCCTTGGTGACTGTTTCAAAGAAATTGACCAGGTTTAAGAGGCAGGATCTGCCCTTAACAAAGCAGAACTGGGTAGGATCCAGTGTCTGTAGGTCCCCAATATCTTTATTTATGAGGTCCATGATGATCCTTTCCATAGCTTTGCAGACCAAGCTAGTCAGGCTTATGGGGTGATAGTTTCCATGATCCGTTGAGGCACCACCTTTGTGGAGAGGGACCAAAGTTGCTGTACACCACTCTTTGGGTACATATCCTGTAGTAAGGCTGAGATTGAACAGTAGTTTTATGTTTGGGTTTAGCTCTTCTTGGAGTTCATGTAGGACACAGCCCGGGACACCGTCTGGTCCCATTGATGCTGTGTTTTTTTCTTTGGAGAGGGCGGCTCTTACCTGAGCATCTGAGATGTCAGGGGAGCAGCACTCTGCTGGGATAGATATTTGCCGTTTTGGTGGGGGGCGGGGAGAAATTTGTGCTGAACCTGTCAGCTAGGATGTTGGCAATGTCTGTGGGTTCGGTGTATTTTTCGTCATTTTGGACTAATTCTGAATATAGCTGCATGGAATCAGTAATATCAGACAGGAGAAAATCCTCCTCCTCAAGGAAGAGTAAACCTGTTGTGTGGTGGACATCTGCAATAAATAAACTCTACAATAAAAGGAAAAAAATGCTGGGACCAAGAAGGAGCAGGTGCCTAATTGTAAATAATCTCTCCTTAGCCTGAACAAGCAAACTTCAAGTCCAAACTGGCCACATCTACTAAAGACAGTCATAAGACCATCTTCACATATGTCCACAGTCTCAAAGGAAGCACTCAGATCTGCTCAGAGCATTTGGTCAAGGACGCCACATACACAAATGCCATAGATATAACCAACCTGATGGCAGACAGGTTCATTGAAAACTTCACCCCTCTGTCCCCCATTAGGAAATCAGGACATCCCCAGCACCTGCCCCCTCCCCTTATCTCTAGGTAGGAAGTCATCACTGCCCTCTCAAAAATACAGCCTCGATAGGACCTGATAATATTCCAGGCTGCATCCTGCATGAACTCAGGCAAGAATTTGCAGCACCATTAAACACCCTTTTCACACAAAGCCTGAGTACTAACTTTGTCCCAGCCAAGTGCAAGACAGCCACTATCATCCCTTTGCACACAGGTGGTGCATCCATGAATCCAGGAAATTATAGACTCATCAGCCTAACTAGCCTGATCTGCAAGGCCATGGAATGGATTATCATGGACCTCATTAACAAGGACATTGGCAACCTTCAAACACTCGATCCTGCACAGTTTGGTTTCATCAAAGGGAGGTAATGCCTGTTAAACTTGGTCGACTTTGAGACAGTCATCAAAGCCATGGACAAAGGGAAGATGGTGCACACCGCCTTACCTTGACCTGGCCAAAGCCTTTGATACTGTTCCCCACTTAAGTATAATAGATAAACTCTCTCAACTAGGCATCAGTCCATATGTCACCAGATGGGTAGCAAACTGGCTCACTGATAGAACCCACCTAGTCAAAATAGGGAAAACCACATCAAGCAATAGACCTGTAATGAGCGGCATACCCCAGGGATTGGTCTTGGGGCCTCTGTTCTTTGGGTTATACTTTTCTGAGGTGCAGGCCAAAACCAGTGGGCTATGGCTGACAAAGTTTGCAGATGACTGCAAGCTGGGCACAGTCATCTATTCTCCTAGTGATGTGGATATCCTCCAAGAGGTTCTCACCCAAACAAATGACTGGTGCCAGAAACATGGCCTCAAACTGAATGCCAAAAATGCGTCATCATCCCCTTTGGAGAGAGTGATGCCTCCACAAATTATCACATTGATAACAAGGTCCTAAGCACACAATCAGTTGTGAGAGACTTGGGCACCGAGGTTGATAGCAACCTGCATTTTGACCACCATAATGAATGCATTGTAAGGAAGGCTTCCTATATGGCCCACCTCATTAGGAAGGGTATCTCATCCAGGGACATGGAGGCCATAACATCTCTGTACTCTTCCCTTATAAGACCCATTATTGAGTACAGTGCCCCTTTTGGCATGTACCTCACAAAGAACATGCAGCAGCTGGAGATCCCACAGAGGTACCTCACCAGGAAAATCCAGGGCCTCAAACATCTAACCTACACAGATAGACTAAAAGCCCTATCCCTCTACTCAGTCTCATACAGACTCCTCAGAGGTGACCTCTGTTTGGTATACAAAGCAATCTCAGACCCTGCCTTGATGGGACTGCTGCATATCTGCAAGTCAAGCTCCACTCGAGTAACCCACACAAGTGACTTCAACCTGATCTGTGACATCAGTAGGACTTGTTGGTGGACAGATTTGTGTCCCAGAGACTCCCCCATCTGTGGAATAGACTCCCTCTCCATGTCCAGCAGATGCCGGACAGGGGCATCGGGTGCTGACTTTTCAGAATATGGGCTAAATTCTTGGTTAGGCTTGTAAGGGCCTCTGGGCCAGTAGCCTATTAATGTCATGTGATCCTATGTTAAATGGTACACAAAGATTCATAGTGTTTGTGTATCCCTTTATACTAGACAGCACTTTGAATAACAGCAAGAGTCCCACATTGATGCAGAACCATTGTACATAAACATGACTTTTTGAAGACTGCATATGGCATAAATTAGTGTTTTGTTCTTTTTTTTTTTCTTAACAGCAAAATGCATTCTTAAGCTCTGTGCCAACCATAAGATTGGTGCTGATGTGTGTGTTAAAGCACTGAGCCTTAGATGTTAGTATGTATAATTAGGGGGTATGGGGGTGCTTGCCACACACCCACAAAAAACAGTAGTTTTGTTTTTCATGTTCCAAGGTTAAGTCTTACAGCATGTGCATTAGGGTATAATTTTTTACCTGCTGTGGTCGATGTTTTTCATGTTACTGTATTGAAGTTTATATATAGATATATATAAATAGATAGTTAGCTATGGATGTATAGTTATAGATATAGATATATACTAAATAAGACTGACAGAACCAAATCTCAAAGTCGATTATGTAGACAACTCATACATCGACAATTTAATATGCAAGCCCAGAGCAATAATCTCAGAGGTTGTTAAAAATAATTAAGAAAAAGACATTCTTTTTTGCAGGGGGGTAAGCCTCACTTGCACCCTTCCCCTCACATGGGGGACTATGACATCACACCCCTTGCTAACTGTGTAAACTAACTCTGACATCCCACTATACTGCGGAAAGGGCATATTTACCAGCCCTGGAGAATTGTGTTATCTCACACTTCTGTGGATCATCTACTTAGTCAACCATATTTTGTCTTCTCTCTCTCTCTCTCTCTCTCTCTCTATATATATATATATATATGGGTCTACTATGGTTGATTAAAAACTCACTTGATTGAAAATGAAATTACTAGGGCCACTTCACTGAAACTCATTTTGTTGAAAGTTATAAATGGCATTTTCCCCACTGTAGTGCGACCCTGGAGTTATTATATAAAGTAAGGGGGGTGTGGGGGGTGAAGCCCCCCCACATATCTTGGTTATATATTCTCTTTTGGAAACAGTTATTTATTGCACTTGTAAGTATCAATGTGTATAGTTTAAAATGTTTATAATATGTGCCCCCTTACTTTATATACTAACTCCAGGGTCGCACTACAGTGGGGAAAAGGCCATTTATAACTTTCAATGAAATGAGTTTCAAATAAATGAGTTTTCATTGAAGTGAGCTTTCAGTGAAGTGGTCCTAGTAATTTCATTTTCAGTCAAGTGAGTTTTCAATCAACCGTAGTAGACCCATATATATATATATATATATATATATATATATATATATATATATATATATATAGATATATATATAGATATATATAGATATATATGGGCTACTTTTGCCTCCATTTATGCGGACCTTTTCATGGGCTATTTATTTATTATATAAGAGTATCTCTCTTTATAAATAAATAAATATATATATATGTATATAGTGCAAAAAATTCATTTCCATCCCAGCTGATTATGTGGCACAGATACTTGGATGATTGCTGAGTAGTGTGGAATGGTAATGTTGATGGACGGCATGCTTTTGTAGTTTATTTAAATAATAATGAACATGGTACATATTTTACTGATAAGATAGACCTGTTTAACATTGATTTTTTGGATGTAAATGTTACTAAGGCTATAGACGGCAGAATGGTAACTAATTTATATAGGAAACCTTTTACCAAAAATTCTTTGTTGCATGCCAGCAGTTGTCACCTGGAACATATTATTAATAATATTCCCAAAGCTCTGTTTCAGTGAATTAGACGTGTCTGCACCACGGACAGAGATTTTAAAGTGGAGGCTTTACATCTCAAGTCTAGGTTTACTGCCAGGGATACAGCGATTTAGTGATTAACCATGCATTTGAGCAATCTAATTTTATAACTAGGTCTGACCTGTTAGAGGGGAGGCAAGAGGAAATCACACAGAAGGGTGACAAACTTAGAATAATAACTATTTTTGTTAGTAATATATTTAAGATCAAGTCAGTTATATCAAAACATTGGCAAATTTTGGAGGCTGATCCATTTTTTTCAACACTGCTAGATGACAAATGTAATTTTGGGTTTCGGAAAGGAAAAACAATAGGACAGCACCTATCAAGTTATAAAAAGGGTCAAACTGTAGATAGGGGGTTGTGTTATGAAAAGGTTAGTGGGTAATACTTTTCATGGGCATTGCAAATATTGTAATCGTATTTTGAGGACTAAATCTTTTACTTCCGTAAATACGCCCAAGGTATATGATATTAGATATTTGATCACATGTACTAGTGAATGGGTAGTGTATATGGTGGTATGCCAATGTGGATCGTTTTATATAGGGCAGACATCTTGTACATTTAAACAACGTATAGCCCTACATGTTAGTGATATTAAATGCAAACATACTCGTAGCGTTGTATAAACATATTACACAACACACCACAGCCCATTTTGTTTTCTTGGGGATTGATATGGTAGTAGGGGATAAGTTGATGGTGTCCAAGAAACATCAACTATTGACCAAGCAGAAATGTATTTGGATAACAAATCTGGGAGCCATATTTAAACCAGGTCTTAATGACCATTGGTAACATACTAGGCCTTTAGATTATAACTTTTAGCTTTTATATTTTTGTCCTGTATTGTTCATCTTTCACTGTATAGTCATTTGGGTTCAGGGTATTGTATAACCTTGTTGTGTATTATGTAATAGGTTGGTGCTATTGGATTTTATTTGATATATTGATGGTCACTTTAAATGAGCATGCATATTTAATGTCTGGTTTATGTTGCACTGAGACGCACACTGATGACGCCATGAGGCGAAACCGGTCTGGGTGGCAGACTGTTGAACAGACTATGTTTGCTCTACTGCCTTTTAATTTTTATTTCATGTGCTGGAGTTGTTGTTGACTGGATATATATATATATATATATATATATATATATATATATATATATATATATATATATATATATATATATATATCTCAAATTTCAGCATTTCGAGCCCAAGAAACCGAATCCACATAATAGCGAATGTTTAGAAGCACAAAATTCAAAACCTCGAATATTGGAGGTTTTGAATTCTGCACTTCTAAAGTTCTGCTATGGTTATGTATTCAGGTGTCAGTGTGTTTTGCTGCTGTGATGTGTGTGTGCGAAGAGAAATTAGCTTGTGTGGTGGTGTTTTGTGTGCATTTGTATGTAGTGCGACCTCGGAGTGAGAATATTTAAGTAGGGGGTGCGACGGGTGCAGGTGGGCTTGCCCCCCTTCTTTCATGTAGTAGAGTTATTGTGTGTGTTTGTGTGGTGGATGTGTGTGTGTGTGTGTGTGTGTAGTAAAACCGTGAAATTCAAAACTTCTGGTATTCAAGGTTTTGAATTTTGCGGTTTTTAATTTTCGTTGTTTTGTGGATTCCACTTCTTGGGCTCGAGATACTGAAATTCGAGATTTCAGTATTTCGAGCTTCTGAAGTGAATCCATATATATATATATATATATATATATATATATATATATATATATATATATTTTTTTGTTTTTGTAAATAAAATATAGTATATATATATATATATATATATATATATATATATATATATATATATATATATATATATAATTATCAGGGGGCTGGTGGTGCAGGGGGGGTGCTTGCTCCTGCAAAAGATAACATTTTTTTAACCTGTAATTTTGCATGTGCACAGAGTACTGCTCCACACCTGCATAGTATCATTATGATTTTTGCATTAGCAACCTGTTCTGGTCAAGGCTTTGGTTTTTTAAATAAAATATAGTATAAATATATATATATATATATATATATATATATATATATATATATATATATATAAAACAGAATTTGAAGGCCAGTAAAACACCGTGCTTCTTACACCGTTTTCTTTATTTTTTTCCTCTGTAACCATTAGTACATGGAGCAGACACGGCTGTATGCACTACTAAGAATTATGATCACCATTAGTACATGGAGCAGACACGGCTGTATGCACTACTAAGAATTATGATCAGGTCTCCCTTATCATAACCACTTATTTTATGTCTCCTTGCTATCGATGTCAAAATCCACTTCTCAAGTTTTGCTGTAATGCTACGCTTCTTGACATCCATGTCTCGAATATATAATAAACTGGTTACGAATCCTGTGTGTTATGATTACACTGTCAGGTAAAAGGAAAGCCAGCTGAGGAAATAAGAGTAACGGTGAGAGTGCAAACAGCTGAGAAAGATCCTATTAATACGGAATGCCGTCAAAAAATCAACAATGACCAAGATGGAATGCACCCTTTGATCTCTGAACATCAAAAGGTCATTCATTACCCAAAAATGGGCAGACTCATTCCTGTGCTTTGATTTAATCCCAGACTGATCAGAATAGGACAGACCCACTATTGTGCCTTGATTTAATATCAGATTAATTAGAATTGGACAAATGCACTTTTGTGTCTTGATTTAATCCCAAATTGATCAGAATAGGACAGGCTCACTGTTATGCCTTTATTTAATCCCAGTCTGATTAGAATAGGACAGACTCACCGTTGTGCCTTGATTTAATATCAGATTAATTAGAATAGGACAAACACACTTTTGTGTATTGATTTAAACCCATATTGATCAAAATAGGGCAAACTCACTGGCTAGTCTTTGATCTAATCTCAGTCTGACATGGATTAACGAGAACATGGGAAATGAAATGGAAGAGAATCTAGATATAAAACTCTTTTCCAGCAACCTTACTCACAAAGAGAATGTTTGAGATAGGGTGGTAATTTTGAGGATCATGTAGATCTAAAGCAGAAATCTGAAGAGATGGATTAACAATGCATTTTAATACCAGATGGAGAAAAACTCATCCTCAGTGATGAATGCATAATCTGTACAATATCTGGACTTTTTTCTTAGGATAGACACACACCTGGTAGGTACAGGATCATAAGTGGTAAGATATAAAATTGAAACCAGCAGCATGACCACATCAAAGTCAATATAAGAAAAGGTTTGTTAGCAGACATAAATTCTGGCCCCACAGTAATCAGAGTGGAAGGTTACAGTGGAAGGGCACACCTAAATGAGGAAACCTTATTCTCAAAGACATGAGCTGTCTTGCAGCATAGGGATAGAAAAGCCTTCCAGTCTGTTAAACAGCATGTGTGCTAATTTGTTTCAAGAAGTAGAGGTCTCTTTAGACAAAAGAAAAGCTTGCCGTCTTTGAGATCTCCAAATGGTAAAGTGAATGATGTCCATCCCAAATAATCTTATGAATTATAAAGGTACGCCATCTTCATACTAGTTCCAGTATCTGACTGCACCTCTTCAACCCACAAAGACCTTGCTTATAATATTTTTCCTGACCTTGGATAGACAATGAATGTATTCCCACTGGGACAGAAAGCTCGACAGACCTCCTGATGGATTTATTTTGATCCACCCTGAGCTGATCAAGCTCCTCTGCACTGTTATCAACAAGGAAGTGATCTGGTAAAATGCAGTAAGTCCCTAGAAAACATGCTGCAGAAATTCTTATAATGAACAATTTCCATATAAGATCATCGATTAGGCAGAAGCACGAGGCAGAAATGGATCAGGCGGTGGTTGCAGAATGACACTGGTTTCAAGCCCAATAAATTTCCTTAGGTTGTTGTTTGTCTTTTCAGCTTTTCCTGGTCACGGCTCGCTACAGCGGAACTCCGGTCCGCTAATGATTCGCAGTAGATTTTTTTTATGGTGCTGAGTTGCCAGCCCGACGCCCAACCTTCAGCGAAGGCATGCCCATTCACGCATGTCTTTCGGAGGCCACTCGACCTTGGGGAGGACATGCAGACTCCACACAGAAGGCACTCCAGCCGAGAATCGAACAGGAGAACCTCTTGATGTAGCAAACAAGTCAAGACTGGGAAAAATTCTAGGCAAAGTCAGCAGTCTGATTGTTAACCCAGATGTTAAAATCATCACAGATTATCTGTCAATGAGGTAATCTGCAAACTGTTACAGGATGTTTCCAGATAGCTGGGTGAATGGTATATGAAAACAAATTTGCAATTTCCCCATACCCAAAGCACATATTCAAAAGATTTTAGTTCCCCACTGTATATAACGCATTTCAGTGTCATCTCTAGGACAGGCAACTGTCTCATGATAGTGTCACTTCTAGGACATTGCACAGCAGGAAACCATAAAAGGAAGAAGGTTGACAAATGAGATCCAAAGCTCTGATCAAGCCAAGTGTCTATATAAATGCCAGTAGCCCTACTAGAATAAGTGAAAGTGTCTATGGAAATGCCAGTAGACCTACCATAATAAACCTGAAACAATGCCATGCATGTTGCATATCAATCTGACATTAACTAACATACATGAAGATGGAATGCAGTAGAACAGGTACTGCCAGTAAACTACTGATGAAATAATGATTCCCTAAATGTCACATAATCACATGACAAGATAGAGGAGCATTGTAACCGTGGGAATTTGTCCTAGGACACATGAGTTGCTTAGATAAGCAGACCTGCATTGACTCAAAACAGCAAAAGAAAGGGCCCCAATATGCTGCAACTATATACTTACTGCAAACAATACCAAACCTATTTCTTTCTTTCTTTATTTATTTACATTTGATTACAATGAAAATCCAACTGAGTAGGAGCCCATTTTCAGCAGAGGCCTGGGAATAAAAGCTCCAAAGTATTAAAAATCATTTTAAGAGTAATAATTTTACAATCATTAAAAATAATACAAAAAACACCAAACTAAACATAATATGAAAACACTGGTTAAGAAAGGTAAGTTAGAATAATACAAACAGGAAATGCCACACTCAGACTAGGTTCACTGACAGGACGGAGCTTGAAGTGGAGGCCATTATGGTAAGGAGGAGGCTGGATGTCCTCTGTGTCCAGGAGATAAGATGGAAGGGCAGCGCAGCAAAGCCACTTGGCTTGGTATCCAGAGTCTACTACTCAGGAGGGGGACAGGCTAGAAATGATGTGGGAACTGTGGTGATGGAGAGGCTTCAGAAGGCAGTGAGGGATGTCATCAGTATTAGTTACAGACTCACGACAATTAGACTACCGCCTAGTGATGGGGTAGTATTCATAATCTCAACCTATGCCCCACAGCAGGGCTGTGATAGTGAAGAAAAGAGTGCAGTCAGACAGCAGTTGCAGGACCTACTGGATAGACCAGGACAATGTGAATTGGTGCTGATAATGGGTGACCTGAATGCACATATTGGGACAGACAAAACAGTATATGAAGACTGCCTGCATCCACATGAGTGGGGACAACATGACTAAATAAGGAGAGGCTATTCTAGACTTCTGTCTGGCCAAAGGCTTGATGGTAGCCAACACATGGTTCAGGAAGAAAGACAGTCACGAGATTACACACAAGAGTGGCCAGCATACAACTCAGGTAGACTTTCTTCTAGTAAGTAAAGGGCAATGAGGCAGAATCAATGATTGCAAAGTCATCCCCAGTGAAACAGTCACCCCACAGCATAAACCACTGGTTGCCACATACAGCCTATGATGAGAGAAGGGGAGGAGCCGTACTGCCCCAGACACGGCCTATGGTGAGACAAAAGGAGAAGCCCACCCTTCAAGAAGTCAAGGAAAGAAGCAGCCAAGATGAGGTCACAGTAAATATGATCAAGATGTTGGGTAAGATAGGGGAGAAATGGCTCCTGAGGGTACTCATAGCAGTGTGGAGAGAAAGGTGTATTCCAGATGACCGGAGGATAGGAATACTGGTGCCAGTGCTGAAGAACAAAGGGGACATTCACAACTATGAGTAGTGAGGGGACATCAAACTCCTGTTACACTGCAAGGAAAGTTCTGGAGAGGGTGATGAAAGAATATGCAGAGTAGTAGAAAGCAAGATGGGAAATGAGAAGTTCAGATTCAGATCAGGATGCAGCACAACAGACTCAATGCTTGCAGTGAGACAGATACTTGAGAAGAAGCTAGAGATGAGAAAAGAGTCTAATTGAGCATTCCAAGATTTGGAGAAAGCATGTGACAAGGGTCACTTCTGATGCACTCAAGGAAAGCTAGTATAGTCATAGAAATATTCCATTATGACATCTGGGAAGGTGGTAAATATATTTAATGCTGAGACCTGTGATATTACCACATTGTGACCAGGTGGCCCTTGGAAAGTTCTTGTGTTAAACATGCACGGTGATGAGAATCTCTAATGACATGGCCCATCTGTAAGTGTCATGTCATTTTGTCTGTAGTCTGCAAATCTTGAAGACTTGTGTCCCAGACAACCCTCTATCCAGGCATGTTTTCTTGGTCCTGCAAGCCATGGGGCATAGCTTTGTGATAGATCTGCTCTTTATGGAGTATTGCCTGATTCACACAGTGCTGAATGGGCAGGTCTACTGCTGGTTCCAGAACTGAGCAGTAGTGTATGGGGCACCATGATTAAACTCCGAAATTGACAAAAAAGATAAACTTGTTAAACCTGTCCTTAGTGCAAGACACTATCTTAACAGTGCCTAGGAGTGTTTTACAAAAGTGCTGTTAACATCAGGGTCTCAAGTTAGGGACTGACAGCTGGGAAAGAGCAGTAATAGAAGGTAAAACTTTAAAAAATTGTCAGAACTTCACTATGTCACACTTAGAAACAGAAAGTGTGCCAGAATGAAATGTCTACCAGCTTTCAAAGCCATTAGTTGTACAGAGGGGCGTGTTGTTTCTGCCTGCTCTCTGTTTAACCGTAATAAAGTATTTTATTAGCTTTGAAAGCCAGTAAATCACTTTGCAGTTTTACACTTTACTTTTTCTGTAACTGGTAATATATGAAGCAGGTAAAGCTCTGTGCACTACAAAGAATTATGAATCGATCTTGTATCTTAACCAGTCTTATGTGTCATCTACTTGGATGTCAAGATTCACCTCTCAAGCAAATTTTTTGGCATCTATGTATCAAACACACAATACACTAGTTACAAGTAAAGACCCCATAATCCTTTATATGCAGCAAACTGCTGTTGAAACCATTATTACTCAGTTTTGACTTATAAACTGTTGTGTGTCTACCGGCTGCAATAGATTCCGTTATCCAGCCTCTCCTTAACTCTCCTCCTTTTTAACTGACCATCACATTTCTGCCATAGTCCAAGCAAAAGACAATAGAGAAGAGCAACACTTTTGCCTCCTCTGGGCTAAATAATGACAGACATTTAAGTTTTAGACTTCATAATCATTAGAAAAATGCATACTAAAACGAATCCTGTTATTCTAGCTGATTTATAACCTATAAATATTATTTTGTATACTTTTATGATTAACCAGCCATTCATTTATCCAGCCTAAGGTCCAGTCCCAGCGAGACCAGGTAAGAGGGAGTCTGCTGCATTCTAAAATAGCAGATGTTCTCCACTTAGCTGGGTACCTTTTTATTTGCATGTTGGAAGTTCTTGTATACTTGTTTTTAGAATCACACAAACTGGTGAGGTGGTCTTACTAACATCCTTGTAAGTGCCATTTATATTCACATAGCATATCTTTTTAATTTGTTTTTTGAACTGCATGCTGCATTTACAGTGTGCTAGATATAGTGACCTTAGACTTGGTCACAAACATTTCCTGAAACTCACCATCAGTCTGATTTGGTCTTCTGTGAGTGAATGAGTTCTTTCAGTTTCCAATTCATTGTTTGGATTGTACATCAGACAGCATAACTCTAAACTTAGCTATCTTTTCTTGGTACCTACAGTTACGTTTAGCTGTGAGACAGTATGCTTAATAAAAAGCTCAGAATGTACTGGACAGTTAATACTTTACTCACTAGCCATTGAAGTTGATATGCCATGCCATATTAGTTCTGCTAGAGTAATGAGGGCAACATAGCAAAAAAAACCTATGTTTTCTGGGATGTGATTTTATAGCAGTTAGATACTTTATTCAGCTTCAAGTCTTAAAAAAATAATTATAATAGGAAACAAAACACATTTTATATTTAGCATGAACATTTAGTTATAGTGTCAGGGTAATGTCATTAAAGTACAGATTAAAGTAAGGTAAACATGTTTTGCCTGCTTTGCAATGATTTAAAGGAACTCTTGGAGTGGAAACAGGAATAAACTGCTATGGGTTTAGGAAATGCATGAGGCAAAATGTAGCAGTGTTTATCTAATCATTTTTGAAGCATTCTTGGAATTACGCCTTGGTGTACTGACAAACTCTTAGGATTGTGAATGACAGACATTGTGATAACCGAGCTTAATTTAGCAGCCTTGAAGGAGGGTTCTAACTGAATTTGATAAGGCAGGTATTCTGAATCTTAACACAGAAATAGATTATGTTATACACGAGATGGAATAACAAAGTTAAACAGCTTACTGCAAAATATTTCACTGTTAATATAGCCAAATCATTCAATAAAATTTGGTTTGGTTTTTCACAAACTGGTTTCAGGAATATAAAAAGTCATGCACATACCATTGAGATGCTCATCATTTGCAAATATTTTAAAATACACATTGATTTATTAAACAGAATATGTCAGCTTTATTATTTAAAATATGGCTTGGGAAAATATCCTATTGAATGCCAAGGCAAAGGAAAGTAGGACAGATAATGCAGTGGTAACTTTCATGTGAGCCAACGATTAAAAAGAGTAAATCTGTGTAATGCACAAACTAAACATGTAAATGGTCTTTCTATTATACATTATGTATTAAATATAGCAATCTGACATATTTAGTGAATTACTACCTCTTAATATTCCATTTGCAGACTTCTGCTTTGACACAAGCCTGATACACCAAATCCATAAAAGCATCCATTCAAACTAAATGTAAATGTTCATGTCATACTAAAACCATATGGCTGACGTAACAGGTTTCCTCAAGTCCACGATGAGCGAAGCTGTATTATGTGTAAATATGCTGAATATGCTAATATGATCTACTACAACAGATTGCTTTATTGTGTTTAAACTACTATGCTTTTTATGCTGTAGGATTTAGATCTTTGCTCAAAAAGATGCAGACCCTTTTCATTAAGAAGTTTTGCATTTCAGTATAATTTATTTTTGCAACATGAGCATGGTTCTGTAGCATTTTAGGGTATCTTTTCTGGACAGATTTTTTACTGCATTCTTTTACTAGGTGTGTGACAAAACAATAGCTTTAAAATTTTTTTTGACTTAGGACAATTATTTCTGCTATGCACTTTGTTGCTTGCTGCACCTTTTCAAATGTCACTATTTATGTGATAGCAACAGCTGTTTGGTCGTCAGCTCTCATAGAAGTGATAGTGACAAATTTGCTGTTATTATAAGCAGCCAGTCTTTCCCTCTCATAGGTTCATAGGTAGGTATTAGGCTATCTGCCTGAAGGCATTTATAAGCCTAGCTAGAATGTGTTGGCTTTCGCCGCCCCCTTAGATTAGTTCCCTGTGCCTCTGTCCAGCAGAGACACTGATGTGATCCCCAGGGTAAACTTTCTGTTTCCCATCCACTCGTCAAGGTTTCTTTTGAAGAATGTTAGCGAGGAGCTCTGCCTAATGTAGATTGGAATCTTGTTCCAAAGCATGGGAAGTCTCTGGGACAGGAATCTATCCCTCCAGCACGTCCTACTTATTGTTGTGGTGAGGTTTAGATCCCTAGACCATGTGGCTCGAGGGGATAAGGTTTTCTTTAGGTGGAGCATGTCCATCAATTCTGGGTTGGACATGGCCTTGTATGTCAGGCAGAGATCACCTCTGAGTAGGCGGTATGCAACCGAGTACATCTGGAGTTTCTTTAATCGAGCTGCATAGGGCATCTGTTTGAAGCCAGTGATCCTCTTGGTGAGGTACTTCTGTGGTCTTTCCAGCTGTTGCAGGTGTCTTGTAAGGTACATCCCAAATGGAACGTTGTACTCTATGATGGGTCTGATGTGTAGAGGGGCACAATGACCTGTTTTGATCTGGATACGAACCCTTTTGTGATTAGGTGGGCCACATAGAAGGATTTTCTAACCACTTTGGCAATGTGATTATCAAAGGTGAGATTACTATCTACTTGGGACCCCAGATCCCTTATTACGTCTTTAGTATTTAGTTGACTACCACCTATGTGGTAGTCTGTGGGTAGTTTGTTTTTTCCAAAGGGAATGACTATGCACTTTTTGGCATTTAGCTTAAGGCCATGATTTTGACACCAGGTATCCGTCTCAGTGAGACCCTTTTGGAGGATGTCTGTGTCAGCCGGAGAGTCATTTACAGCCCCTAGTTTGCAGTTGTCTGTGAACTTGGTCAGCCATAGTTCTCCTGTGCTTACCTGTACCTCTGAGAAGTATATGCCGAACAGGAGGGGTCCTAGGACTTAGCCCTGGGGAATGCCACTTGTAACTGGTTTAGAGTCAGACCTAGCTCTTGCAACTCTCACCATGTGGGTTCTGTCCGTGAGCCAGTTGGCAACCCATTTTGTGACGTAGGGGTTTATGTTCAGGCTGATGAGCTTGTCTATAATACCAGAATGGGGAATGGTGTCGAAGGCCTTAGCGAGGTCTAGGTAGGCTGTGTGTACCACCTTTCCCTCGTCTATAGCCTTGGTAACTGTCTCAAAGAAGTCCACCAGGTTTAGGAGGCATGATTTGCTCTTAACAAAGCCAAACTGGCTAGGGTCCAGTGTTTGGAGGTTCCCAATGTCTCTGTTAATGAGTTCCATGATGATGTGCTCCATAGCCTTGCAGACCAAGCTAGTCAAGCTTATAGGGCGATAGTTCCCGGGTCTGTTGTGGCTCCACCTTTGTGGAGCGGAATAACTCGTCAGTATCATGTATTTTGCATGACCCTTAACTAATTCCATTATACTCTGTCAGGCCAGATGAAGGATTTTTGATGAAAGGACACTAGATGCATAAACAATATGTACTGCAATATTTCTGTTTATTTTCATTTCTTAGTTTCTCAATTGTATTTGATAAAATAAAAATAAATAAATACATACATACATACATACATACTTGGTACTTCAGCTGACCAGCTGCCCTGTACTCTGTATAATCTTCTTGAAAATACATAGTGGTCAGTCAGCCTAAGGAGGAAGGGTGATAATAAACACTAAGTCCACAACAGTGATCTAGGATAATTAACAGGTGCATGGTCACTGTCACTCTTTTTCCTATTATTAGGCATAATTTGTCAAGTGAAACAATGTGTCATCATTTCTTTCATCCACATGCATTCCTAGCTTTATTTTATGTAGGTCTGCTTTCTTTCTTTGGGGAATGCTATCAAAGAAATGATAGTTTTACTCTATGAGCTTTCACCCTCGTAGTTTAGTTCTTTCATCATATTTTCACTACAGAGACTCCAAGAGTCTGAAGGAAAAATGTTATTAAGTACAAGAGAGGATAGAAGTTTTAGCCTTACTGTGCATTGACGGCTGACAGTTGCCACACTGCAAGTGTTTGCTGTTTAGGTCTTTAGCAACATGTTGAAATTACTATTGGTGCCAAGTTAACAACTGTTCATCATATCGTAACACAAATCTTTGCTCTGCTTGAGTTTATTTACATGTAGTTGCCAAGTTACACCTAATTATGTATGGCATGCATCAGAGCTAAATAGTCATGTGTTCCCATTGCTACAAAACAGTGGCCTACACAGTATAGTACTAAGCCTGAATTATTTACAGTAGGCAGATTTTTACTTTTATGTCATTGCCTTTGACAAGTTTTGGATGTCTCCCCTCCTAAGTTAATCTTTAATTCAAAGCAGCAGTTTATGTAAATGTTTTAATTGATATAAGTTAATAACAGGTCAGATTAATTTTCTGTCTGTAATTTTTAAGCAAAAAAAATTTTGCGTATACTTATCTTAATTTAAAAAGAAAACCTGCATGTCAGTCATGATGCCATCTGCATTATAACAGAAAATAACAAAACAAAACTGTGATTTGTTATATTCAAGCATAGTTATTTCTTGGTGTTTTCTTCATCTGTACTACATCAGCCTTGGAGCTGGTTGTCATTTTGGAGAGTCAGGGGTATACGCAATCTTGTATGGTGAAGGTGTTCATGGTTTTAATCTCCACTGAAAAGCATATTTTGTTTTACTGAAAAGGAACTTAAATATCTTTAGTGTTTTTTAGAGATCTTCACTAGGAATTATTTGATCCAATGCCTGAATGTGATCCAAGACATTATGGTCTATTTTTCCTTGTACCTCACTTATTTTGAAAATGTTCTTGTGCCCATATGCATAGAAGCTGGTTTGGCAGTTCAGCATGAGCAACTCAGCTGGCAAGATATTCTAAAACTGCACTGAATATTGTTTAAATCTTTAAAGACCGCTTTTTAACTTAGTCTTTTTGTTTTCTGAACTTCCATTGTGAAGGAGCAGGATGTAAATGCATTATAGTTTCATAAACAGCAGTCTCTTAAAATTTCAATGCCAGTGTCTTAACCAATACATATCTTGAACATGAGAGATACATCAACAAACCAGAAGTCCTGAAAAGTATATAAAGTGACTAGTTTGGACCTACGTATATATCTTTTAACTACGGGTGTTAGGCACAAGACCCATGTACTGCCTCTCTATCTGGCAGTCTACAGAGCCCAACCATGACATTGCCTGATGCAGTGATACTTTTCATGGTTTAATTTCTCCAAGTTTTTGGCGTTTCCTAATGCCATGATAGCAATGGACCCCACTCCTAAGTCAGTGTGTGATTAGAGTTCATGAAACAATTATTGTTTCAATTTTGACGTAAGACAAGATTGCTCTTCCTAGGACCCACAATGTGCCTACAATTGCCTCCTACTGTAATGTATCCTGGATTACATGTATTGCTAGTATATCTTGGCACAACTGTAAATTCTTTATTATTAGACCCATTACTCCTACTAATATTGGAACTGTATGAGTATCTTTTTTTCCACATTGTTTTCACTTCTGTATTCAAATCCTAATATTTTATGACTTTGTTTCTCTCTGTATGTAAGACACTGTAATCATGGCGTGTAGCAATTTCAATGATCAATGCTACTTTTGCCTTTTTTCATGGAGTACTATATTTGGTTTTCTCACTTCTGTTTTTGAACTGTTGGTAATGGGTGATTCCATATGATATAAATTTCATTATTCTCTGTAATGTTTGTGGTTAATTTTTCCAATGCTTCTCAGCTACTTCTATATTATGGTGGTTGCACAGTCCTCAATACAACAATGTTGCCACATTATGGTGCCTTACAGTATATGGGACATCTGCCGTGCATGTACCACATCCAGCAACAAGATCTAAAACTGTTTTCAATTCAGTTTTACAGAATGTATATTCATCTGTTTTTCTCACATGTTCAGTGGACTTTGTAAACCAACATTTTGGCATAATGGTTAAGGGTTTTACCTTACAGACACAGAGTGCAGTATTTGATTCTCATATGGGGTAATTGGATAGGCTTAACATGGCCCACAAGGGCAGTTAGCCCAGTACTAACCTATGAACTTGTGTACATTATCTGGTATCCTGGGCTGCCCTTATTAAACTTTCCTCTTTTGGTTTCGGTTTACCTTTTCTTTAACCATTCCTGAATCAAATGTCCTTGCAACTATATTTATGAATTTTCCACATGTTTTCTTCACATCTGATCCTTCTCCTTGTATTCTTTCTTTCTTTTCAATTGCATTCAGTTACTGTATGTTTTTTGTCAACTGCTGGATCGATTTTCATTCCTGTGTGACATCGAAATGCTTCTGCTAAACTTAACAAAGATGTCATCTTAGGCTTCTTCTCCTCATGTTTTAAAACTTTCAGGGTGTTTGGATCTGATGAGTTCAGCATATATGTATGTATGCAGTCCCACAACTACAGATCTATACATGTAATCAATTTTGAGGAGGCCCATACCTCCTTCAGACAAGGAATGTGCAGTCTTGGTATACAGTGATTTTTATATATCATTTGATAAGAATGAAGCATTTCTCTTGCTTTCCTTTCTAACTGATCCAATACTTTTTGGGGCAAATCAGTCACCTCCAAACTGTAAGTTAGAACGCAAGCTGGTTTATAGCTCGCACTTTATTCCTGGAGGTCAAAGCAGTTTTCAGTATTAGATTTAGTCTTCTGAAGTACTCTTTAGAGTTTTATTCTTGTATAGACATACTGAAGAAAAACCAAACTAATGAACCAATGTAAACGAAAAGCCACCAGCCAGATGAATAAATCCAATTTAATAACGAAATAAACTTGTACAGCCACAAAACAAACTTTAAAAATGCCAAAAACAGACCCCAAATATACGTAAGCGCTTTCGTTTAAAAGTTTTAAACTTCATTAGACAGTAACCTCCATTACATCACTTCCTTTTATAACCTTCACCAAATTCAAAAAATTGCGCCAAATTCTAAATCAAATTGGAGCATGCTCAGTTGTAAATAAATGGAAGATAGAAATTTTAAGTACCCAAAAATCAAGGAATGCATAAATACAATGGATATGAGCTAAATGAATAGAATTAATTATATTAAATACAGAGTTCATATTAAAATTGATTATAATAAATAAATAAATACATATTATACAATAAATATTTATTGAATTATTAATAGAAACACAAACTTACCCAGTCTCTTAAAAAATTATACTATACAAACAAATTTTACATCCCCTTATCTATTATTTAATTTATACCTATGATTACCAATGATAGTATATACTATACAAAAAACATTTCATCCATAATTAAATTAAATTTAATAATATTAATAAAATTATAATATTTATTTAACTAATTATATTACATTACATTAACTTATTACTCCATACCTTCCTTCACAATTATTATAAAATTCCTAAAATAAATTTTGTATTAATCTTTAATTTTATTTCGAGTTAACGCTTTTAGTTTTAAAATTAGCCCTATAGTACTCCTTTCATTTAAACCTGGCCAAGAATCTGCTTGTAACTTTATTTGCCAGATAAGTTCTTTTTCTTCCAAAATTAAACTCCAAGGAGTCTTATCTTTTATTTCCACTTGATCTATCACCATATAATAAAATTTATGATTAATACATTCATTTACATGTTTTGCTAACGCATTATTAATTTTCTTATTCTTTATTGCGTATTCATGCTCATAAATTCTCTGTGTGGACGTTCTTTCTGTTTTACCTACGTAAAAAGAGGTACAGGAATTACACCTCGCTAAGTAAACAACTGCTTTGGATTTACAATTAAATTTCTTTTTCATGTAATATTTCTTATTATGTATACTAAAACTATTTCCTTCTTGGATTTTATAGCACCATTTACATGCTCCACATTTATAGTTCCCAGTCTTCATTTTTTCCTTTTTATTATTGGTAAATTTCAATAGATCTTTAAAACATTTCCCTTTTCTATAAACTATTTTGGGAAATTTATTTATATGTTTTTTACACTGAGAGTCTTCAATTAAAATTTCCCAATTATTATTAAATACATCTTTCAAAATTTGATAATCTTGTGTAAAAGTAATTACTAAAGCCTTTCTAATAGTTAATAGATAAACTAATTTTGGAAGTTAATCAAAAACAAAATGGCTATTTTAAGCCAATTTTGAAACTTAAAAGTGAATTAGTTTATGAGAATGATATTAATGTAAGCACATTTAGGTTGGATGGTAGGAGCACCAGTGATTGCTTAGATACTCCTAGTAAATATACGAATAATAAATATGAAGAATTTCCAAAGGCTTATGTCCTAAACCTCAGGACAAGGCCTAGTGAGCTCATGGGCTTGAGCCAGGAGAACTTGGCAGGAGCCCAATAGCAGAAAAATGTCTGGTATGACAAGATTGCTCAAGCCCAAGAGTATGCTCACCCTCCCATTCATCGCACATCATATCTAAAGGTCCCCTCACCCTATGCCCATGCAGCAACTCAAAGGGTGAAAACCTGTGGATTCCTGGGGTGCCTTTCTGTATGCAGGCAGCAGATGGGGCAAATGTTTGTCCCACTCCCTCTTAAACTGGTCTGCAAATATCCACAGCATGGTCTTTAGTGTAGAGTTTAACTTGTAGACAAGACCATTATTCTGGGGGTGGTAGGGTGGTCTTTAGGTGCTTCACCCCACAGACAAGCTAGCAGGTCTGACATGAAATTGTTAGTCAGTATTTCTCTTGGGAAACCTACCCTGCTGAAAATCTCTAGCAAATCATTTGCTACCTTCAATGCCTCAGTGGAGGACAGAACCACTGCTTCAGGGTATCCAGTAACATAATCTGCTACCACCAGGATATACTTCTTCCCTGTGGAACTTGGGGTACACAGAGGCCCCATAATATATATAGCTACCCTCTGAAATTGCTCCTCAGGTACAGGCAAAGGCATCAAAGGAGCTTTGACCTTGTCTCCTGCCTTGCCTACTTTTTGGCAATGCTCACAGGTCCTGAAGTACCCTGTTATATCCCTTGCAATCCCAGGCCAATAACATTTCTGCATAATCCATCTCTTAGTATGCTTTATGCCCATATGACCTGTGAAAGGAATTTCATGGGCTATGGCTAGAAGTGCTAGATGGTAGGCTCTGGGCACTACCAACTGCTGTATTACCTCACCCACTACCCCCCCCCCCATCAGGGGTCCACTTCCTATACAGTAACCTTTTGTCCCAGTACACAGACTCCCCCTTTCCTTGAGAATCAGTTGCCTTCCTAGCTACCTTCCTCTTGTCTCTTGTGTAGGGTCCAAGAGCTGAGCCTGTCTCAGCTCTATCTTTGTGACCCTTCCCAACATCCCTTCCACAGGAAGTCTGGTATCCTCTGACCGAGGTGCCTCACTGTCAGCCTGGGTACTACCACTCACCTCTGCCCTTGCAGTCACTCTGTCCAAGGGAACATCAGCACATACCAGCAGCTGTTGCTCACCTTCAGGTTCACTGCTACAGGGTAGCACTCTCCCTGAAATAGCTACCTCACCAGCCCTGGCTTCAGTCGTAAAGTCCGTCTGGGTCTCCCCCAGGCTACCAGCCCCACATGCCTGTCTTCAAGCCTGACTGTATGTAACTGCATGCACACAAGATACTACATTAACAAAATCATTCCCTATTAGGACATCTGCAGGGATATCCTCAAACACACATACGTTCTTGCTTCCTTTTCCACCGTCCCAGTCAAGGTGAACCCTGGCCAAAGGCGTTTGGAAGGGGGTCCTTCCTAATGCTATGACTGGAGTGGACTCTCCAAGCAAGTACTGGTCCTGTTTAACCCACTGTAAGCTTTACAATTGTTATGTCAGAGGCTGTATCTCTCTTAGCAGTGGCCTGTGTTCCATCCACTAATATAGGATATAAACTCTGGTGATAGTCTGGTATCCCTGTTGTCTCCAGACAACTTACCCCCTAGCATACTGTTATTCCCACTTGCTGGCTCTCTCACCTTTTATTCCCCACCTTGCTTCCTTGGACATCTGTATGCTACATGGCCCCACAGGTTACATTTAAAACATCTAAACCTTGATGTTAGCAATGTACCTGAACTAGTGGCTTCCCCTATTATTGGTGGACTCTGTTGGGGTAGCTTAGGCTGCCACCATGGGTTCCCTTAAATCCATGTGCAGCACTGGGTATCCCCTTCTTGTGCAGTGATGCTCTGCTTGCTAAGTAGAGATCCCCTTTTTCCCCAGCTCATCTGCAGAGTTACACCCCCGGCCTGCCAACTAGATTCTCATGTCCTCAGGCAAAGTGCTAAGGGCTTGTTTCCTCACTAAAAGGTCTTCCAACCTTTCAAAAGCGGTGACCTGATACCCACTCACCCACTCATGCAAGGACCCAATGTTGGTACATTTTCAACACAAGCATCTGTACAAATCAATTTGATATACAAATGACATATAATTCTTTACAAAACTCCAGCTAGCTATGCTGGCATATGTTACACATCCATTGCCCTACTTCACATGGCATAGCTGGCCATACCTCACATTGTCACATCCTGTACATTAGAACTCCTTTCTGTTTATTTTAGTTTTTCTATGCATTCTGGATATTTTGTGTGCTCAATAAGGACTTCTTAATTATTTCTCCAGAATGTCTCTGCTTCTCCTGTTTTGTTGGTGTCTCTGTTCCTTTTTCATTGTTTTCATATTGTCTGTAAAACTTTTTTGGGTCATCAATGAATTGCTTATTTTGTACTTTTCCTTTATATTTATCTGTGTATCGTCTAAGTTTTTCTGCTTGTGCTGATATTTTTAGTTTATTTTTGGCAATATTGTATGATAGATCCTTGTTGTGATACTGTGCATTGCTCTTGCCACATCTAGCTTTGTAAGTATTTTTGATTATCTGTTTTCCTTTTCTGTATACTTCCAACAGTGATACCTGTCTTAATTGCGTTATTATTTTCTCTATTCATTGTTAGCATGGTAGCATCCTTCTTTCTCCATTGCTTTCTTTTGTTACTGTACATTTTTGTGGTAAGATTTTATCTGTTATTAATTTAGCTGCACAGTAATGTGTTGTATTTATTATTGTTATATCACACAAATTTCTCTTAACAGTCCTCATTACTGTATTGCTCTGTTTATCCATCTTGCTAACATTTTAGGTATTGCTTACTTTCTGTAATCTACTTCTTTTGTCTATCTTAACATGTTCAGCCATCCTTGTAGATCTAAAAGTTCTTCCCTTAAATCATTTTCTTCTGGACTGAGAACATTCTCTTTGCTCTCTTTTCCCTATTAGCATTCCACAGAAAGTTCCAAAATATCTTTCTGTGCCATATTTTCTTCAGATGCACCCTGCTTCATCTGCTGCTCCTTTATAAGGGGACCCTTAGTTTTATCACTCCACAACATTACCTGCATAAGAGTTGCCACCATTTTCTGCTTCTTCCCTTGCTGGCAACAACAACTGGACTTATTACTAGTCTAGAAAAGGCTTCTGAGCATCACTATGTGGCAAATCTTCAGATGTCTTCTGCTCCATCTGCTGTTGCTTAATCTGGAGACTCATTATTTGCTCATGTTGCGACATCACTTATGTTAAATTTTCCACACAAAATATTTCCCTTTGCAAATAACCTATAACCTCAGTTTCTATTTGACTAACTTCCACTTTTATACATTTCCCCTTATTTTTTTGTATTGTGAAATTTTCCATATCTGGGTGTCTTTGCTTGTATTTCTCTACAAATATCTTTGGAGATGCTGTTTTTATTGATTAATTTGGCTTTCACTTTTGCATAAATATTGGATCATACCAGATCTCTTTTTTCTTTCCCATGTCCAGTTTTCTTTTTTTATACCTATCAAAAAATCCACTGGGTTTTGTCCTTATTTTTGCACTTCCTCTGTTGCAAAGTTTCTTTGTCTATGCAGTATTTTTCATGGATCTGTTCTACTAATGAACTCAGTTTTTTCTTTGAAGCTTTTAGGATCATATGAGGTTACTAGGCTATTGGCCCTGAGGCCCTTATAAGCCTAGCCAAGAGTTTAGCCCATGTTTATACAAATCAACACCTGATGACCCTGTCCAGCAGGGACATGAGTGGAATCCCAGGGTTATATTTTCTGTTTCCCATCCAGTTATCCAGGTTGTGCTTAAAATGGGGTAAAGAGGTACTCTGTTTGATGTGGAAGGGAGTCTATTCCATAGATGGGGGAGTCTCTGGGGCACAAATCTGTCCCGCCAACAAGTCTTGTTGATGTCACAGACCAGGTTGAGGCCAAATGTGTGGGTTACTCAAGTTGACTTGCGGATATGCAGCAGTCCCATCAAGGTGGGGTCCATGATCACCGTGTATGCCAGACATAGATCACCTCTGATGAGTCTGTATGAAACTGAGTAGAGGGATAGGGCTTTTAGCCTATCTGTGTATGCTAGATGTTTGAGGCCCTGGATTCTCCTTTTGAGGAACCTCTGTGGTCTCTCCACCTAATGCATGTGCTTTGCAAGGTACATGTCAAAAGGGGCATTCTACTCAATAATGAGCCTTATAAGGGAATAATACAGGGATGTTATGACCTCATTGTCCCTGGATGAGATACCCATACTTATGAGGTGGGCCATGTAGAAGGCTTTCCATACAACGCAAGCAACATGGTGGTCAAAAGTCAGGTTGCTATCAACCTGGGTGCCCAAATCCCTCATAACTGATTGCGTGCTTAGGACATTGTTATTAATGTGATAATTTGTGTGGATGTCACTCTAATCAAAGGAGATGATGATGCATTTTTTGGCATTGAGTTTGAGGCCATTTTTCTGGCACCAGTTATTTGTCTGAGTGAGACCCTTTTGGAGGATGTCCACATCACTAGGGGAATTGATGACAGCACCCAGCTTGCAGTCATCTGAAAACTTGGTCAGTCATAGCCTACTAGTTTTGGCCTGCACCTCAGAAAAGTATACCCCAAGGAACAGAGGCCCCAAGACCGAATCCTGGGGTATGCTGCTTGTTAAGGGTCTACTACTTGAGGTGGCTTCCCCTATTTTGACTAGGTGGGTTCTATTAGTGATCCAGTTTGCTACCCATCTGGTAACATATGGATTGATGCCTAGTTGAGAGAGTTTATCTATTATGCCTGAGTGGGGAATAGTGTCAAAGGCTTTAGCCTGGTCAAGGTAGGCAGTGTGTACTGTCTTCCCCTCATCCATGGCTTTAGTGACTCTCTCAAAGAAGTTGACCAAATTTAGCAGACATGACCTCTCCTTGATGAAGCCACACTGTATGGGATCAAGTGTTTGGAGGTTGTCAATGTCCTTGTTAATGAGGTCCATAATAATTCATTCCATGGCCTTGCAGATCAGACTAGTTAGGCTGATGGGTCTATAATTTCCCGGATCAGTGGACGTTCCACCTTTGTGTAAAGAGATGACAGTGGCTGTCCTCCAATCAGCTGGGATGAAGCCAGTACTCAAGCTTTGGTTGAATAGGGTGCCTACTGGTGCTGTAAGTTCCTGCCTGAGTTCACATAGGATGCAGCCTGGGATGTTATTGGGTCCCATGGAGGCTGTATATTTTGCCTTTGAGAGAGCAGTGATGACCTGTTCCCTAGCTATAAGGAGAAGGAGGCAGGTACTGGAAATGTCCTGATTTATTGATGGGGAGACAGAGGGGTAAAATTTTTACTGCATCTGACAGCCAGCAAGTTTGCTATATCTATGGCATTTGCATATGTGGTGTCCCTGACTGTCAGTTCTGAACAGATTTGGGTGCTTCTTTTGAGGTTGTGGACATATGTGAAGAAGGCTTTATGATTTTCCCTAGTACATGTGCCCAATTTGGACTCGAAGTTTGCTTTGGAAGATTTCACTAGTGTTCTTATTTGCTTGCTCAGGCTAAGGAGACATTGCTTCCAATTGGGCACCTGCTTCTTCTTGGTTTTGTATAGCAATTTTTTTCCTTTTGTTATAGTGTTTATTTATTGCAGATGTCCACCGGACAGGTTTGCTCTTCCTCGCAGAGGATGATTTAGTCCTTTTGAGTATACCCGATTCCATGCATCTATATAAATGCTCGTATAGTGCTTTGGTGTAGTTTTGGATATTGGTGCCAGTTCCTACAGAGGGGGAGGGGGCTGTGAAGCTGTTTATACCATCCCTGAGGAGGCTGTAATCAGCTTTGGAGAAGTTTGTATGTCTGATCCTAGCTAGAGGGAGCTTGGAGGAGATGGTGACTTTGAAAGTGGCTGCTTTATGATCGGATCTTCCCAGGAAGGATGATGCTATAGGGATGCTGCAGTGGTTACTCATGTTGGTTAATACCAAGTCCAAGATATTATCACCCCTTGTGGGGGTATCATCTAGCTGTTCCAAGGCATTTGCATTGACAAAATCAAGGAATCTCTGGGAATTTGTGTTTTGCCATGAGTAGTTCTTCCAATCTATGTTTGGGAAGTTAAAGTCACCCAGGATCAGGGTAAAGGGTTGAATCTTGATAGATTAGAACAGGTCCAAATAGGTGGATTGTGTATCTTGAGTCAGATTTGGGGGCTGGTAGCTAGCTATGATTTAAATAAGGGTCTTGTCAATGATTAACTGCACTTGGAGTGTCTGCTGTGCATCATACTGTCTGACCCAGCCTGGGGTATATGTCTTTAATGTATATTGAAACTCCACCTCCTTTGGCTTTACTGCCCACAGTTTGGGGTCTGAATGTATGATAGGATGAGTAACCAGGTAAGGCTGGTTTGCTCTCTGTAGCTTTGAACCAGGTTTCTGTGACTGCACAGGTGTCAGCATTTTCCAGGGTTAGGAATGCTTGCAATGAGCGCAGTGTCATGTTTAGACTCCTAGCCTTTAGCAGCATGACCTTTAATTTGTATTTTGTTGAAATGTTTATGTTGGTAGTTTTAACCTCATCACTTTTCTTAAAAAAAGGCACTATAGGGGAGGCAAGAGCCTTTGCCAGAAGCCTGAAGCCCAGGTGAGACAGATGCAGGCCATCTCTGGCAAAGCATTGTGGTGTGCTGATCATATCTTCCCAGGCTGTCAGGTACTGGATCATCTTGGAATAACACCAGAAACTAAGCCAGTTGTTAAAGTCAATCATTTTCTGTTTGTATTGAGGCATCATTCTGGGTGACGGCAGAATGCTGCTTAAGGCTAGGGACACATACTCAGCGAGCTCAATCATGTCTCTCTTCATATAGGCCAGAGAGGTACATCTCAAGGCATTCACACCAACATGGACTATGACAGAGTCATAACAGTACCTGTTGTCGAGAGACTTGAGTGCATATGTGATATGGTGATTCTGGCACCTGACAGACAACTAACTGTGACTTTCCCCTTATCCAGCCTGGTGAGAGCCACATCTGTGTGTCTCACAATGGAGTCTCCTATGATTAATATGTTGGGTTTATGGTGAAGCCTTAGTAGCTGTGAGGCACAGGTGTGTGGACTATGCATGGTATGTGGTGTGGAGGGCTGTGGAGATCGCATGTGTTTTTGCCTCAGAGGTCTCCTTTGTTTGGGTATGTTTATGTGCAGGACCTCCTCATATGTAGGTGTTTTGTGTTGGTGTGGGTGGTGTTTGAGGTGTACTGATTGTGCTGACAACCTTTTCAGTGCCAGATATACTGGCTTGAGAGGGAGAGAGCTTGGACTCTAGGTTCCTAATGTAATTGCATCTCTCACAAATTGTGTTCCTAGGTGGTAGTAGTAGATGGTTGTCCGTGTACATGAGGCAGTTGATACACTGTCTCTGGATGCCCATATCAACCAGGCTGGCAGGAGAAACGGCAGGAAATTGGTTATCCATATTTGTAAGAATCTGAGGGAGAAAGGCCCGGGAGAGCTAAGGGGTGGGCCTAAAGCCCAAGTGCTTAAAACAAAACTAAGAGCTTAGAATAACACTTAAGAATAACACTTAACAATTTAGACAGGCTATAAACAAGCAGTAATAAATGCAACAGAAAAGATGCAGTTGAACACTTTGCAACAATTAGCAGGAAAAAACAAAGCAAGATGAAATAGAGTAGTAGGAAGAAACACAAATTAGAAAAATATAAGCAACTGAATAAAGTGTTTTTTTATAAATTGGAAAGGGAGAGAGCAGAAACAGAAGATAATTCAAGGTTAAGGGACTAAGTGGTTTGGTTTTCCCAAATGATCTCTGTATTAAGTAGAATGAGCTAAAGAGATGCGACTGTGAGGAGTGTCCCAGATCAAATTTACAGTATGGGCAGGGAACTGCAAAAGCCACCAATTTTAACAACAACAGCAATAAGGTGGGAGGGTGGGAGAAAAAAGTTTCAGCACAGATTAGAAAACAAAATTTGGCCAGCAAATATATAAATAATTCAGTGAAGGAAAAATAAAGACAGTGCAGAACACTGAACAGTTAAAGTGCCAAAAATATACTTATCAGCTCTATATTTCCAGATTGTTTGAGAAGCACTCTCAGTTGGAACACAAGGAGATTCTTGCAATGATATGCAGGAATTTACAGAAAGGTAATATTTTTATACCAGCAAGACACAAGCCAAGCCTTGAGACAATCAGATAACACAAAAGCTGTTAGACCAATTTTACCAACTTTAAGAACACAACAGCAAAAGGGTGGGAGAAAAAAGGTTTCAGCACAGATCAGAAAACAAAATTCATCCAACAAATATATAAATAATTCAGTCAAGTAGCTTTTCTTGTGCAAATAATTTTCATTCTTCTAATCTTTTTGAATATCTTCTGTCTGGAAATTCTGAGCTTCTTGCTTAAAAAAAAAAAGTATATAATTTCTCCCTTATCCTCAATGGTCAACTTTATCATCTTTATGGATCTTTTCCGACCTGTCGGTTTTTGTGATTCTTGTGGACAACTACTTCCTCTACCATGGGGGGGGGGGTTCTTCTCTTGAGGATTCTACACTAATGCAATGATATTTCTCCTATATAGAAGTAGGTATCTCTTTTCAGTTTTTCTCCATGCTATACATCTTCTATGCATTCTGCTTTTTCATTTTAAAGTCTTGCCTTTTTTATAATTTTATTGGCTATTTCTCTTCTTCTCACTAGAAAAATGACTGAAGCATAACCAGTACTCCAAAAATGAGCCAAAAAGCAATAAAACACTCCAAATGTCATGGGCTCACTGGGCTTTATTAATAAACAAGTTAGCAACAGATTAAGCACTTTTGTCCTTCAATGCTAGGACTTCATCAGAATCTATCCAATACATTTTCAAAACCCCTTTTATATGTTATCCACTGTATATAATTAATTAATCAAATCATTTAAAGACACAGTGTTAAAATCATTCAAAATCACATTCATTCATACAGTAACTATAGAAACCATTTAGTTCCATCATATAACAAAAAACTTAAAAACGCATTAAAAAACTTTTTTCAAATAATATGTAAAACTCAATCTCTTTTATGTAGCTCACTTATACAATAAGTCCCTTTTATTTAATATTGGTTGTAAGGAGTTGTATTTGTTAATCCCAGGGGGGTGGGATACTTGTAATTTGAGCTGTCATTTAATTAATTAATTAATTAATTAATTAATTTACATTTGTTTACCGGGTAATGTCCACTGGACAAGAAGTTCTTTTTCAGTGGAGACCCAGGGAGAAAAGCTTAATGAACATAGTAATACAATAGCATAAAAGGAGTCAGGTTACATAGAGATACAGGTATTATAAAATAAGACAGTTAAACATAGTACATAGCCTAAAAGACATAGTGAATACCATAAAATGTAATTACAAGTCAGTACAAGTATAGACATGATATAAACATTTAACAATATATATATATATATATATATATATATATATATATATATATATATATATATAACATTTTCTTTTTGTCAATTATGTGAAGTGGGACCTTCCTCACAAGATTTAGAAAGTTGTGGCCAGAGTAGTAGAGAAATAGGGGGGGGGGGGGTAAAGGTTAGTCTAGAGCAGAGCATGGGCATAGCCAGTGCGATAGGAAATATCATTTTAGTTCCTGCTTAAAGTATTGCGCATGATCAGTTGATAGGATTTGTTGAGGAAGTGAGTTCCAGACTTTAGCAATCTTGTGACAGTATAAAAAGTCACCATAAGAGTTATGAGATCTATTTACTTTTAGTAGGAATTTGTCTGCTGACCTAAGAGAGTTAAGGTTTCTGTAGGGTTGGACAAGGTTAGTTAGGGCTGGGCAGTAATCAGGTTTATACATCACTGGCTGGGCAGTTAATAATTGGTTCAGCATGAGTACGTTTGGGAGTTCTAACAATTCTAGTTGATTGAGGGCAGTGCAATGATGTGTTTTTCGGGGTAGGTTAGTTGCAAATTTGGCTGTCTTGTTATAGCAGAATTCAAGTTTGTTTAGTTCAGTTTTACGGAGGTTTGTGAATATTTGAGAACAATAGAGAAGTGGCGATAATAAGTGGGTTCTTCCTGTAGCCAGTCTAGTGTGGTCTGAAAGACATGGTTTAGTGTGCCGAGTTTAACATGGACTTTTTTAATAGTTTGAGCTATATGTTTGTCAAATTTCAATGCATTATCTATGGTAATCCCAAGACGTTTAGTGTGTTCAACTGGATCTATTTTAATGCCATTGGAAGAGAAACTAGAGAGGGCTTGGCAATTGGCTAGTGAGGAAGCATTTGAAAAGACCATAAGCTTAGTTTTATGAAGATTTAGTATCAGTTGATGGGCTGCTAGGTATTTTTCAATATTGGTAAGGGCAGCCTGGGTCTTCTTTTGAAGTGTCTCGATTGTAGGTGCCGAGCAGATGAGAGAGGAGTCATCTGCGTATTGAATGATATTAGCCAGACTAGCAGCTGTTGTAAGGTCATTGATAAAGCTCATAAAGAGTAGTGGTCCTAGAATTGATCCTTGGGGACTCCTACAGTGATAGGAAAGTGGAGGGATAGTTTAGTTTCCCATAGGGTAGCTTGCTGCCTGTTTGAAAGGTAGCTATGGAACCACTTTAGGGTCTCATGGCAAAGGTTGTAATTGGCAAGTTTGTTTAGCAGGATTTGATATGATATGGTGTCAAAGGCCTTTGACATGTCAAGAAAGGTAGCAGAAACAAGTTGGTTGTGGTTTCTAAGGTGATTTATAGAGTTGGTAAAGCTAATGAGCGCTGTATTAGTACTGTGTTTTGGTCTAACACCATGTTGTGAAACAGATAGGTGGTTGTTTTTTTGGAAGTGATTGATTATTTGCTTGTGTATACACTTTTCTAGGATTTTTGCTAGGGGTGAGAGTATGGCTATAGTCTGTAATTAGAAATGACTTTAGAGGGACCTCCTTTATGCAGCGGAATGATATGGAATATTTTCCATATGGTAGGAAGATATTGTTCAGTAACAGAGTAGTTAATTAGGATTGATATGGGGTATGAAATAAATGGGGTAGCTAATTTCAGAAGCTCACCTGGTAATTGGTCAGTGGCGAGGGTACATGGCTTTACTTTAGATAGTAAGTGTTGTATGTAGCCTGTTTGAATGGGTTGTAGTTTAAATTGGTTTTGTGGTGGACCAGATAGAGTGGGTACGGACAGGGATGGGCTAGAAGTGTTATGTAATAGGGAGGTTATTGATTTAATAAAGTGGGAGTTGAATTGAGATGTGATATATTCTATAGCATTACTGGTAGTTGGAACTGGGGTAGTGGGCTTTCTTGGTTTTAATAGGTGATTGACTGATTGCCATAATTTTTGTGGATTTGTTTGATATTTTAGTTGGCAAGTTAGAAAGTATTTTTTTTTGTTTATTTTGATTTGTTTTTTAGCTTGATTTCTAAGTTGTTGGAAGGTGATGAGATTATCATGACTTTTTTTTAGAAAGACAGACAGACCACGCTTTACCTCTTAATCTAAGTAGTTGTAGTGATTCTTTTGCTAACCATGGGAGTTTTTTCGTTTTAGAACAAATTTTTTAGGGTGGGGCAAGTTTATTTAAGATTTGTAGGAAAATGTCTTTAAGGGCGGCCGCTGTGGTGCAGCAGTTAGCATTGCCACCTCACAGCAAGAGGTTCTCCAGTTCGATTCTTGTCTGGAGTGCCTTCTGTGCGGAGTCTGCATGTCCTCCCTGTGGTCGCGTGGGTTTCCTCCAGGTGCTCTGGTTTCCTCCCACATCCCAAAGACATGCTGTAGGTAGATTGGACACTCTAAAATTGGCCCTGGGCGTGAGTCCGTGTGTGTGTGCCTTCTGTGGAAAGTTGGGCACCGGGCTGGCAACTCAACACTGTAAAACTCCACTGCCAATCATGAGCAGACAGGTGATCTGCTGTGGTGACCCCTAACCAGGAAAAACCGAAAGAAGAAGAAGAAGTAAAATGTCATTAAAGTATTTAACTGCATGATCTAGTTGCAGGGTTTTTAGGGAAGCCCAGTTCTGTTGTTTTGAGAGAGTCTGGAAGGTAGATAGTGAGAATTGCTTTTTATTCCAGATGTAGCGGTAAGTGATATTGCTACAGCTATTTAAGTTTTTTCTTATTAGGTGTACCGGGTAGTGATCATTTAAAGTGTCTGGTTAGCAGCCAGACGCATAGTTAATGTTAGTTTTATTTGTTAGAATCCAATCATGGGTGGAATGCCAATTTGTATGCTTGTCTATGCGTGTAGGGAGTTGTATGTTTTGATGGAAATTATATAGGTTTATAAAGTTTGTTGGTGCATTAGAGGATCATGTGAGCCAGTCCAGGTTAAAGTCACCTAGTATTACTGTTTCCTGTTTAAAGCTAGCGGAAGCCCATTCCAGTATATTTTCAACATTTTGTAGATTATTAGCAGGGGGAGGTAGATAGCTATGACAACTATAGATTTGTGTTGATTTATATTGAGCCTGGTCGTTAGGATTTCAGAGTTAGGGAGGTTAGTTGGGCTAGAGTTGAGTTGAACTACTTTGAGGTTTTCTTTGTATAGGGTGGCTATACCTCCACCACGTTTAACTAATCTGTCCTTTCTAATGAGGCTATACCCATCAAGGAGTATTTCTTCAGATGTATGATTCACCTTTAGGTGAAATGTTTTTTGGCTAGAGGGTACCCCGTGAAGCTTACTCAAGAGCTGGTTAATTATGTGTATAATTAGTGGGGTGCTAGATATCAACCCCTACTAGGTATCAGCCTGACAAGTAACGTCAATACTACAAATATTAGTAATAGGAATTATGAGAGGCCTTATTGTAGAATTTGGGGCAAGAGCATATGATATTAGGTCCATAGGGAGAAGGAACTGGAACATATTAAAAATAAATTCAGAGTTACACCAGTTTTTATGGCCAGAACCAAGATTCATCTTTAAGATGGGACCAAATCCCAAGCAGGGATTTGAGATGAGCACAGGGATGAATGGGAGTAAGAGACATAGTTTAGGGACCAAAAAGTGTGGGTGCTGCACCCAGGGTCTGTTTATATTAGAATCCAAAGGTATTACACTTGAGAACAGAATACGATCCAAAATAACTTTCTTAAGTGGTAATTTTCAAACTAGCAAGTTGATTTATTTAGCAAAATGTTTCACCTGTCCAGTTTTTTACATAGGTAAAACCAAATGTGCTTTAAGAAAACGGATTTATGAGCATTGTTATAATATAGAGAAAAAGAATGAAAACAATGCACTTTAAAACGACTAAATCATATCCAAGTTTTCAGAAATTTACATTCGCTATATTAGACCATATTAGGGTGAACACTAGAGGGGATGATAGTTTTTTGGTGCTGGAAGAGAGGTAAATTAAATGGCAGCTCAAATTACAAGCATCCCGCCCCCCTGGGATTAACGAATACATCTCCTTACAACTGATATTAATTAAAATCCCTTATTGTAGAACTAAGCTACATAAAAGAGGTTGAGTTTTGCATATTATTTGAAATAAAGTTTTTTAATGCGTTTGTAAGTTTTTTGTTATATGATGGAACTAAATGGTTTCTATAGTTACTGTATGAATTAATGTGATTTTAAAGGATTTTAAGACAGTGTGTCTTTAAATAATTTGATTAATTAAACGCATACAGTGGGTAACATATAAAAGGAGTTTTGCAAATGTATTGAATAGATTCTGATGAAGTCCTGATATTGAAGGAAGAAAGTGCTTAATCTGTTGTTAACTTGTTTGTTAGTAAAGTCCAGTGAGTCTGTGACATTTGGAGCATTTTATTGTTTTTGGTTCATGTTTGGAGTATTTCTCTTCTTCAGCCATTACCTTGTTTTGTAGTGAACTAAAATAATGATGCTGCTTCTAGCTTCCTGTTTTCAGTAAATGAATCTTGGCATTTTTTTTTTGGGGGGGGGCTAGGTGCAAAATGATCACAGTGCCCAGGTACACAATGATCACAGTCCCCAGGTGCACAATGATCACAGTCCCCAGGTACACAATGATCACAGTGCCCAGGTACACAATGATCACAGTGCCCAGGTGCAGAATGATCCCAGTGCCCAGGTACACAATGATCCCAGTGCCCAGGTACACAATGATCCCAGTGCCCAGGTGCACAATGATCACAGTGCCCAGGTACACAATGATCACAGTCCCCAGGTGCACAATGATCACAGTGCCCAGGTATACAATGATCACAGTGCCCAGGTACACAATGATCACAGTGCCCAGGTGCTGATCCCAGTGCCCAGGTGCACAATGATCCCAGTGCCCAGGTACACAATGATCCCAGTGCCCAGGTGCACAATGATCACAGAGCCCAGGTACACAATGATCACAGAGCCCAGGTACAGTGCTGTAAGGAATTATAAGTCCAATATCTGGCTTGAACTTACCAACAGAGGGCTGTGAGGAAAATTGACAAATATCTGGCTAAACTGCCCATGCACACATAACCAGTGTAATTCCAAGGAGACACTGAAGATGTAGAGTATTCTCACAAGTAGAAAGAAAACCAAATTTATAGGCCTAATTGGGTTTGCATATCCAAACAAAACACATCATTCTCAGTTCCCTCAACCCCTCTGAAATACAGGGGGTCTTAAAACAAAATTACTAGGCTGCAGGCCTCTGTTAGGTCCAATTTTATGTTCTGTAGGCAAGTAGGTCACAAAGTGCACTCCACAGACTATCCCTAACATGTTTTCCCATAATGCACTTCCTACCTAGTGACAAACTAACTTCTTAGTTTTGCTTCTTTCAGATAGCCTCCTTGTATGCAAACTTTCAACTAAAATGTTATCTAGCTGACTACTGTGACAGTACTCTCATGCATTATACTCAAAGCCACCTAATACGTCTTATTTTTTTATTTGCACTTTGTTGACTGCGTTAGCCCCACTAGGCTGATGGTCTCCTTTCAGGGGATCCTGAGGTGGTCTCATACTGAATAGAGGATATTAGGCCAGTACACTAGGGGCTTCCCTCGCTCTTTTCATTAAGTACTTTGGGATCCTTTACATCCACTTGAACTGCCACCAAGTCAGGTAGATGGGACTTCAGTTTAATGCTAATATTAGAAAAGGAATCCAAGCACCTGGTGGGGGAACAGAACCCACAGTCAACTAATCATTCAGCACCAGATCTGTTGAGTTAGTGATACTATATGCATATTTTTCAAAGTTATTACATATTTTATATGCATAATGTTACATCTGGATATTTGAGAAGAAAGAAGTGAAAACTGAGGATGAGACCAAAGTGGTTGAGCAGAAAGGTCAGGGTGGTACTTAAAAAAAAAAAGTATTCACATCATTCAAATGGTGGGAAGAAGCAGGTCTGTACTAACACAAGAGAGTTATGATTAAACAGATGAGGAAGTCCACAACTGGACTAAAAAGGAAGTGGAAGGAGAAAGGAAGGAAAGATTTTTTTACAGAGGAAGGAGGAACTCACCAACTTAAAAAAGGTTGACCAAGGATGAAAGGGAGGTTAGGGAAGAAAAAGGCATCAAGCTAGAAATGGTGATTGACGTCTTTGTTTCATTATTCAAAAAACAAGTGGGAAGCATACCATGTTGGTAAGCAAGAAGGCAGAAAAGGCTAAGGAAGAAAACCATGAAAAGTATTTTTTATTAGAACTTAAAATATTGAAACAGTGTTTTATTCTTACTGCAGTGTCAAAAGCAGCTTCTACTAATTGGGTAAAATGGTGCTGCTGGCGGATGCATCTAATGTAAACTACACTGAAAACTGTGATGCTTTCTCTATCAGTATGTAAAATAATTTACAGTGAGTGTAATTATATGCATAATCATGAATTTCTGCTTCCTTTTTGTTTGAAAAGTAGGATTTAGAAATATGAACATTTATGCACAAACTGTTTCTACACATGCGAAGTGCTATATGAATTGAACCTGTAATTGTACATTCAAAAGTAGTTCAATCGTATGTATCTTAAACTGATTTTTAAGTCATAAAGTCAACAATAAATGGAATAAAAACTTAAAAGAAGCTATGGAAGTACTGAAGTGCTATAGTTGTGCTAACTCATTTAAAATACTGCCCAGTATAAGTTTTATTTTGTAGGGGAGATATGCCCCAACACCCTCAGTGACTATATATACTAAATGTATAGAAGCTCGGGTCACTCTACCTTGAAGTTAAGAGAGAGACTTTGTTTTAAAGAAAATATCTGATTTATTGCAAAACCCACTATTCTCTTTTGTATGCAAAAGTGTGATGTTCCCATTAGTAAATTTACTTACAGGTGGTATACATCATGAAGAAGGGAGCAAACTCCATCAATAACATCAATCATGCTATATTTTTAAATTTATTTTATGTACATAGCAGCTTCATTATGACTTTTATGTACATTTGGTTAAATGACTAGTAGTTAGTGTTATTAAGCTGCATTTTCTGTATTCTGCTTGTGTGGCTGGCAGCAAAGAGACACTTAAGTAATTTTTCTTCCACACAGTAATACGTTCTACAGTATGATTCTCAGCTGGGATGCCTACTTTTGTTTTAAAAACCCCTTTATTGAATTATCACTTCTGACACAGGCAAACGTACATTTATATAGAAGTAATCAAACCATATTAACAAGTTCACATTTACAAACATTGTTCTTCATATATATTGCTGTATATTCTATAGTCAAAGCAACCTTGCATAAATTGTTTAGTTCCTGCCTTCTCTTAAACTTCCTCTTCCAAAACATTTTTTCTGCATGTATTGTTCCCACAATTTCCATTTTTTTCTGTGTAATTTACTCCCACCCTTTTCGAATGATCACACGACTTCCTGTTTTTCTCTCTCTTGTTACAATATTCACTTCTTCAAGTACAGGTGTTTTTTTGCATTTACTAGTAATTGTTTTTTTGGCAGTCAACAGATTTAAGCTTACCAAGGCCTTATTATGTCCAAACAATTCATATCACATATCCCAGCTCAAAAAAAAAAAAATGATTTCCTTAGTTACAGTATACAGTTATAGTTCTCTCAGTATTCCTGACAGAGTACTCTGTAGGAAATTTTTAAAGTCTGTCACCTCATTATACTCAGAGAACATATACTCCCAGGTATTCCTTTCTTCCCCATTATACCTCCAGCATTTGCCATCTACCTGAAGAAAACTTCTTTGGAGTCTGCTTGGGGTATAAAAATATCTATGAAAATACTTGTAGGCAAAAATCCTAACTCCTCTAGATTTTGTTGCATATTTGAGAGCCATACATATGTTCTATTGTTCCTTCATGAATTGCATATCTAATCTCTCTTTCCAATTTTTTTCTGACCTCTTCTGATTGATTTCTATAGTTATCCTGCAATATTTTATATCCATTTCTTAACAGCAGCTTTAGTCCTAGATTCAGTTACAAACTCAGCCAGTACAGGTCTTTCATTTAGATTTGCCCTGTTCCTTTTTTCTTTGTCTATATCTGATATCAATCCCTGATGGAAAGGCAATCACTAGCAGCCTGCAATCAAAGTGTCTTCTTGGCCTTTTCCCATTCTATTACATTTCCCCTGTCTAATTATTTGCTTCCAATACTTTGATTCCTTTGCCAGCTTCCTCCAGTAAATTGCACACACCTCTTCCCTATTTTCTGTACCCCTAATTGCAATCATCTCTATTGACAGAATCTCCTTACTCCATTCTCATGTTGGCGTAGTTCTTAGCATACTTTCTGCTACTTTATGAATATAGTATTCTGTATGACTGCTGTTATTCCCCTTAATGATAAAATCCCATTATATCCTTAATTTTTGAGCTTCTCCCTGCTTCATCATCATCCCTTTCCACTTTGAATTGTAGCTTTCTGCTTGTATTATGTACAAGAGCCTTAACTGTGCAGCTCTAAAACATCTTTTCAAATTAGGTAATCCTAAAACTCTTTGTTATTTTGGGAGGATGAACTTATCCCACTTGACTCTTGCCCTCCTCCCCATCCAAATAAAATCCTTTACCTCTTTATTAATTACCATCCACAATTCCTCCTCTGGTTGATAAAAATATGCCTGATCTGTATATAAATTAAAGGAACTAAAAACGTTTTACTGCTTGTATCCTGCACCCATAGGCAAGAGCTTCTAGTTTCTCAGTTTTTGTATTACCTTTTGTTTATTCTTTTCCCAAATATTCTTACCTGCCATAACAGAATCCTTTTTAATCCATACTCCTAAGTGCTTCATTTTATTATGTCCCCATAAATATGGGTATTGCTCAACCAATTCATGTTTGGGTACATAATTTACAGCTATAGCTTTAGTTTTAACTTCGTTAATTTTATATCCTGAAAAAAAAAAACAGGAATTGTCTCAGAATGTTCCCCCAGTACAAAATAATATCATCTACACATAAAGCCAACTTTTTTTGAACACCATACCAATAATATCTATGAATTTCTGAGTCCCTTATTTTCTTTGCCAATGTTTCTAAATATAACGCAAATAACAAAGAGGAAAGAGGACAACCCTGCTTGGTTCTTCTGTTCAGACACACGTTATCAGAGAGGACCCCTCCCACTTTAATGTTTACCTCCAATCCCTCATATATCCTTCTTATTAACATTATTATTGTATCATGAAATGTAAATGCTTCCATTGCCCTACTCATAAAATCCCAACCTACTCTTTCAAATGCTTTCTGTGCATCAAGACCCCCTAATAACACCAGTATTTTCTTACATTCTACTTCCATCAGGATTGTCATTATTCTATTAATGTTGTCAAATGTTTGCTTCCCCTCAACAAAACCACAGTAGTCCATATTTATCAATTTTGGCATCACCTTTGCTATTCTTTTAATAGTCATAGACATAAACACTTTATACTCAGGGTTTAAAATTGAAATAGGCCTATATGAAGCCAGATCAGATAGGTCTTTATCATCTTTAGGTATTACAGCCACCACAGCTTTTTTTCCAGGATGTTGTTTCCTCTCCTCCTTATAAGAACTTTATCACTTTTTTCCCTCCTAGCTTCCAAACTATCTATTCCTGGAGACTTTCCTGCAGACTGGTTGTACATCACCATTTTTATCTCATCTCCTCCTATCTTAACTGTTAGTTGATGAGCTTCATATACCCATAATACTGGCAAATATAAATCTTTCATAAATATTTCCATTTGTGCTTTTTCTTGATTTCCCTAGTTCTCTGCTTTACACAAATTTTCATAAAATTTTTGAAATATCTCTAACACTTCTAGAGGATCTCTGGTTATTTTTCTTGATATAGGCTCCCTGAGTTTGACAACAACCCTTTCTACTTTCTGTTGTCTAAGTCCCACCAAAGGTTTTGTGCTCTGGAATTATTATCAAAAATAAGTTGCTTAAAAACAGTCTTTCTAAACTCATGCACATTATCCAGGTACTCCCTTATTTTCTGTTTAGCACTCTGTGCCTCCTCTTCTTCTGTGAGACTTCCCTTATATTGCAATACTTTAACATTTGTCATTATTTGTAAATAATTCTTACAATTTCTTAACTAAATCTTTTCTTCTTTTATTTCTACCTTATTTTTAAACTCCACTTTTATTTTACCCTAGTTACTAGCTTTAACATATTTTATACTGTCTACCTTCCCTAATAACACCTGAATAATTTCCACTACCCATTCCTTAAATTCCTCACTTTTTAACAGGTAGATATGGATGTGCCAGTGTCTTATTTTTACTTCATTATCTTGTATTTTTATTTTAGTTGTTACAGATGCATGATCTGAAATAGTAACTAGATGTGTGTCAACATTTTTCAGTTAAATGTACGATCCTGTGAAATATAATTTCTGTCTAGTCTAGCCCAGTTAATGTACATTGGTGAACAATATGCAAATTCTCCTAAGTTCCTGTTCTTGAATTCATTTCTTTCTTACCAAATATTTTCATAAATATCTTCAGAAATTTACCCCCTTCTGTTATATTTTCCCCTTTAGGCCCCACAGATACACTGTCATTGTTGCAAATCAAATTCCAGTCTCAACCTATAAGTAATATTCCCTGCCGGACGTTATTTCTCCCAAATTTTTGTTAAGCTCCATAATAGATTTAGGTGGAATATAGATACATGCCAGCATAATCCTCATCCCCTGTCAGCAGGCCCTTACGACTACACATTTGGCATTATTATCTTTTTATCCTTGTTCTATCCATACCGGAGTGCTTCTAGCATTTAATATAAGTACTTATCTTTCCTTTGTCCTTGATATGCTGCAGAATATCCATCCTGAAATCCTTTCTTTATCAAATCCATATGCTCAGTTCTTTCTAAATGTGTCTCCTGTAGCATTGCTATTTGCACTCTGCCTTTCGTAATGTAATTAATTATTCTTTTCTTTTAGTCTGTACCTCTGAGTTCATGCACATTCCAAGATAATATAGAAAGTGTCATTATTGCAGTAAGACATCATTATTCCCGCCTATTATATATGGCAGCTTTTTATGCCTATTTCCAGCATTTGTGATACATGCACCCAATAATATTTTCAGATTAATCTTTTATATAGTTTTTTTTCTTATCATCAGCATGTGAACCTATGCCATGTTTTACAAGACTTTAAAAAAAAAAACCTCCAAACACACCCCCAGAGCACCCCCATAACCTGTTAGCTTAATACAAACACACGTAACTATGTACATCTTCAAATAACAAAGCTTAACCATCCTAACAGGAACATTTGTGACAAATAGGCAGCTGCTAATGCAGGTCATAATTGACCTGAAATTGAGGTTATCCATGCTAAGACACATATTGCCTGTGCTTCTATTTACAATAACTGGTGCCTGTTCTTTTTTATCTTTATTCCCCCTTAAATGTGAAAACAACTTGCATACACTTAGAAATCATTAACCAGTGTTATGTCTTTTGCTGTTCTATTATCAGCTTGTCTCCACAGAAACATAAGACAAAAAAGTAAAATTTAGTCCTCTGCTGCAAGCTTGAAAGACAAGATGAAACATTTATTGCTAAAATAAAACTTTTTTTGTGTTCTCTTATTTACTTGTTTCCACTTAAAATTTGTTGTTAGATTAAGCCAAGGGTCTTAATTCAGACGTTCATCTATGCAAAAGTAAGAGAGACCACATCAGCTCTACATATATTAGGATCTGTGTATTTTACACCCCATCCTCCTACCTCAACAAGCCAAGATTACAACCTATTAACGTAAGCATATTCCATCAAGGTTTTCTTCACTTTTTACATTGTAATGCCTGCATTTGACAATACTAAAAAAAAAAAAAAAAAAAAAAAAAAACATGAAGGAAAAGAGGAAGAAGAAAGAAAAAAGGCATATGTTTACTTTAATAACTTTCTCTTATAGCTCATACCAATATGCAATTCATATCGTGAAAAGTTTCATAGAAATGCTGTTAAGAACAGAAATTGTTTTGCTTCCAGTTATCATTTTCCTTCTTCTTCCCTTTCCCTCAGAGTCCTACCAAACATTAATGACATGAACTGAGGCAAATGCTTTTCAATTCCCCACAAGTTTAACAAAGTCAACAAAAGTCCACTTGTTCCACTTCTTTCTATACAGCTCTGTCTCACAAATGCAATTGATGCTTTTGCAGTCTCACATTTATTTGCTAACTTCTGTGTTGCTGGTCTTCTTCCTGTTCATCTCCACCTCCCAACTTCAATTTCCATTTCAATTCCAAGGTACTCTTGATTCTTCTGGCCAACACCTGTGCTTTTCTCTATTTCAAAAACATTTTGCTTTGGAATAGTGGAAAAGGTTTCACTGGCAAAGTCCCTCCATGTGCTTTATTATCAGAAGAATGAGAAGCAGATTCCCCTTCTGCTTGATGGCTCACCTTTTGTTGGGCAAACTTTTGAATTACTTCCTTAGCCTGTTCTGCATAAAAAATGACAGATTCTCTAGGAAAAAAAATATTATGAAGACAGCTGGATACAGCAGCTTGAATCTCGCACATTCTTCTTGACACTCCCTAATTACTGGTAAATTTGTTTCTCTTCTGCCTAGTGTACGGCGAATAATCATTTTCCACAAACACTCTACTTTCTCCATCTATTAACACTTTGCCCTTTTGTCACAGTTTGGTCAGGATCAATTCTTTCTGTGGGTAGCTTTGCATCTTTACTAACAAAGGTCTTGGCTGTTTTCTCATGGCTATTTTTGGAGCATACACATAGTGTGTCCTTTCAATTAACAATTCCTGCTGTGGAATACCAGTCCAGATGCGTATTTGTTTCTTCATAATATTAATATAGTGTATTCCTTTTAGTTTCTCTGGTACAGCAGGACATCTCCAATTTTCCCTACATGCTCTGTTCTCTCATTCTACCATTTTTGAAATACCTCTTGTTGAGGGGTCTCATACTCAGCTAGTCTTTTCATTTTCACCTCTGATTTTTGCAGTTTTATCAGCTTATCTAAATGTCTGTTTAAAGCTTCATCTATTTTCAAGCCTTTTGTTATTTGAATTGATATGCTCCTTCAGTGTTTCACTTATTTTAATCAACTGTGGGCACATTTTTCTTATTTTTTCCTAGATTACTGGAAGCCATGTCTTGCATCAAAGCTGGAGCTTGTACTGTTTTTTTTTTGTTGAATTCTTCCCGGTCAGTGTTTTCAATTTTTCTAGTTGATTTTTTTCAGGCTGTCTTAGTTTCATCTTTGCTGGCATCCAGGCAGTATACTACCTATGCAGTAACTGAATATTACTCAAGCTGACAACATCTATGCCTGTTGTTTTTCAGTTTCTGTTTTCACACTGGAAGAGCTGAAGTCAAGCTGTTGGTCAGTGTACAGCCAACTTGGAAGTGAACCAGGATGCCTTTTGACTAGATTCTGCACATCTTTCCTGTGTTTGTGTGTATTTCTTCTGTATAATCCAGTTTCTTCTCACCTCCAAAAACATGTAGTAGGTTGGTTGGTGATTTGTACGTGTGTGTGTGTGTGTGTGTGTGTATGTGTGTATGTGTGTGCACGCATGCGTGCGTGTGTGTAGTCTGCAATGAAATGGTGCCATGTGCAGAATAAGATTCAAAGCCTTGTGCCATTAGCTGCCATAATAGACTCTGGCATCCTTGTGATCCTGTAAAAAATAAATTGGGTTACTGAAGATGAATGGATGGATAGAGGGATGTTCTTGTAGTATTTCATTGCTTAGATTTGCAGTTCCAAGATTCATACACTCACAGTTTTGATAGGTACCTCATGAGAGAGAGAGAGAGAGGGTCTAATAGGAAAGAAAAGGTTGGCCAACTTAAGAAGGACAAAGAGAAAGGCCTGGATGGGATAACTGTAAGATTATTCAAAAGCTTGTCAAATACTCTGACAGTTACTCAAGGAAATATTTAATACATCCCCAACCTGTAGGAAAGTGCCATAAGACTGAAAAACAGCTTCAGATGCCCTCTTGTTCAAGGAAGGTAGCTGGATCTGTTCTGGCAGCTCCATGCCAATTAACATGATGGTAGTGGCAGGGACGGTGAAGCTGATAGAGAGGATCCTAAGAAAAAGGTTTGTGGCCTTTCTAAAAGACCAACCAAAATGTCTTCAGTGTTAGAAACAGCCATCAGTGATAGGCTGTTAGTAGGCTTGTGGTTCAACAGATCATTGAGAAGGAAGTCCACTTTACTCCAGTTGCCCCAAAGCACTGACTAGTTAAACTGGTTAAATGTCTTCTTCAAAGAGTCACAGTTTACAGATGGTAGCTGTGGGAATCAAATCCTGAACTAAAGGAAGCAGCTCATTTATTTATGCATTTACTGAGTGGGCAGATGCGGGTATACAACCAAAAGAGAAAACAGCAAATGAAATTGCACAAGCATTGTAGGTTCACAATTGGTGTAAGATATTTACAATAGAAATAATCTTTGGTTAATGAACACTGTAGGGTTACAGTCATTAACATGATTGAACTTACTGAATATGTGTCCCAGGCAGGTATATTCCTAGCCTGAAGCAGCATTCTACCATTACCCAAAATGATGCCTCAATACAAACAGAAAATGACCGACTTTAACAATTGGCTTAGTTTCTGGTGTCATTCCAAGGGGATCCAGTACTTGACAGCCTGGGATGACATGAGTGACAAACCATGATGCTTTGCCAGAGATGGCCTGCATCTGTCTCTTTTGGGCTTCTGGCTTCTAGCAAAGGCTCTTGCCTCCCCATACTGCCTTTTTTAGGCAATGCCATGAGATCAAAACTACCAACATGAAAATTTCATCAAAATGTAAATTAAAGGTCATGCTGCTAAATGCTTGGACTCTAAACATGAAACTGCACTCATTGCATGCATTCTTAACCCTGGAAGATGCTGACATTTGTGCAGTCACAAAAACCTGGTTCAGATGTCTGGAGAGCACCCTAGCCATACCAGGCTACTCATCATATAATACATTCAGACCCCAAACTGTGGGCAGCAAAGTAAAAGGAGGTGGAGTTGCAATATATATTAAAGACATACACACCTCCAGGCTGGTCAAACAGTATGATGCACAGGAAACACTCTAGGTGCAGGTAACCATTGACAAGACCCCTATTCAAATCATAGTTAGCTAGACCCCAAACTTTGACTCAAGATGCCCACTCCACCTATCTTAACCTCTTCAGATCTATCAGGATTCAACCCTGTACCCTGTTCCTGGGAGACTTTAACTATCCAGCCATTGATTGGAAGAACTACTCATGCCAAAATACAAATGCCCAGAGATTCCTTGATTTCATCAATGCAAATGCCTTGTACCAGCATGCCAACACCCCCACAAGAGGTGATAATATCTTGCACTTGGTATTAACCAACATGATTAACCACTGCAGCATCCCTACAATGTCATCCTCCCTGGTAAGATCAGACCACAAAGCGGTCACTTTCAAAGTCACCATCTCCCCCAATCCCCCCTAGCTAGGTTAAACAAAAAAAAATTCTCCAAAGCTGATTACAGCCTCCTGAGGGAAGGTATAAACAGCTTCACAGACACCCCTTCCCCTCCATAGGAACTGGCACCAATGTCCAAACCTACACCAAAGTACTATACAAGCATTTATATAACTGCATGGAATCAGGAATACCAGACAGGACAAAATCATCCTCCACAAGGAAGAGTAAACCTGTCTAGTAGACATCTGCAATAAATAAACTCTAAAATAAAATGAAAAAACTGCTGTCCAAGACTATGAAGCAGCAGGTATCTAATTGGAAGCAATCTCTCCTTAGCCTGAACAAGCAAATAAGAGCACTAGTGAAATCTTCTAAAACCAAATTTGAGTCCAAACTGGACACATCTACTAAAGACAATCATAAGGCCTTCTTTACATATGTCCACAATCTCAAAGGAAGCACTCAGACCTGCTCAGAACTGGTGGTGAAGGACTCCACATACACAAATACCATAGATATAGCCAATCTGCTGGCAGACAGGTCCCCCCATCAGTAAATCATGACATCCCCAGCACCTGCCCCCCTCCCCTTATCTCTAGGGAGCAAGTCATCACGGCTCTCTCAAAGGCAAAAAATACAACCTCCATGGGACCCAATAACATCACAGGCTGCATCCTACATGAACCCAGGCAGGAACTTGCTCCACCATTATGCACCCTATTCAACCAAAGCCCGAGTACCAGCTTCATCCCAGCCGAGTGGAGGACAGCTATACTGCCATCCCTTTGCACAAAGGTGGAGCATCCACAGATCCAGGAAATTATAGACCCATCAGCCTAACTAGCTTGATCTACAAGGCCGTGAAATGGATTATCATGGACCTCATGGACATTGGCAGTGTCCAAACACTTGATCCCACACAGTTTGGTTTCATCAAAGGGAGTTCATGCCTGTTAAATTTGGTTGACTTCTTTGAGACAGTCACCAAAGCCATGGATGAGGGGAAGATGGTGCACACCACCTACCTTGACCTGGCCAAAGCCTTCGATACTATTTCCCACTCAGGTATAATAGATAAACTCTCTCAACTAGACATCAGTCCAAATGTTACCAGATGGGTGGCAAACTGTCTCACTGATAGAATCCACCTAGTTACAATAGGGGAAGACACCTCAAGCAGTAGACCCGTAATGAGTGGTGTACCCCAAGGATCAGTCTTAGGGCCTCTGTTGTTTGGGATATACTTTTCTGAGGTGCAGGCCAAACTAGTGGGCTATGGCTGACCAAGTTTGCAGATGACTGCTAGCTGGACATTGTCATTGGTTCCCCTAGTGATGTGGATATCCTCCAAGAGGGTCTCACCCAAACAAATGACTGGTGCCAGAAACATGGCCTTAAACTGAATGCCAAAAAATGCATAATCATCCCCTTTAGGGAGAGTGACATCCCCACAAATCATCACATTAATAACAAGGTCTTAAGCACACAGTCAGTCATGAGAGACTTGGGCACATAGGTTGATAGCAAACTGACTTTTGACCACCATATTACCTTCATTGTACAGCAAGCTTTCTACATGGCCCACCTCATTAGTAAGGGCATGCCATCCAGGGACAAGGAGGTCATAACATCCCTGTATTCTTCCCTTATAAGACCCATTATTGAGTATGGTGCCCCTTTCAGCATGTACTTCACAAAGCGCATGCAGCAGCTGGAGAGAACACAGAGGTTCCTCACCAAGAGAATCCAGGGCTTCAAACATCTGCCCTGCACAGATAAGGTAAAAGCCCTGTTCCTCTACTCAGTCTCATACAAAGTCCTCAGAGGTGACCTCTGTCTGGGATACAAAGCAATCTCAGACCTTGCCTTGATGGGACAGTTGCATATCTGCAGTTCAAGCTCCACTTGAGTAACATGCACGCATAACCTCAAACTGGTCTGTGACATCAATAGGACTTGTTGGTGGAACAGATTTGTGTCCCATAGGTTCATAGGTGTTTACTACCCTAATGATAATAAGAGCCTTTGTAAGCCTAGCCATGCATCCCAAATCTCTAACAAGTTCCAGAGACTCCCCCTTCTGTGGACTAGACTCCCTCTCCACATCAAGCTGAGTACCTCATTAACCCTTTTTAAGTGCGACCTGGATAGCTGGATGGGGAATAGAAAATACACCCCTGGGATTCCACCTGTGTCCCTGCTGGATATTGGCATTGGGTGCTGACTTGTCAGAACATGGGCTAAATTCTTGGCTAGGCTTGTAAGGGCCTTGGGGCCAATAGCCTAGTAACTTCCTATAATCCTATGAAAACAATTATGGAGGAAGACCACCTGGATAACTGGATGGGGAACAGAAAATACACCCCTGGGATTCCACCTGTGTGTCTGCTGGACAGGGGCATCGGGTGCTGACTTGTCAGAACTTGGGCTCAATTCTTGGCTAGGCTTGTAAGGGCCTCGGGGCCAATAGCCTAGTGACTTCCTATAATCCTATGAAAACAATTATGGAGGAAGAGCACCTAACAAGAGCCATTATTGTAGATATGAGATGTGCATTTAAAACTATAGGCTATCAGCTATTTAATAAAGTAAAAACAGTAGGTATTTGTGGAGACACACTAGGCTGACTCCAAAGCCACCTTGAAAACTGGAACTTTCAAATTACAGCAAAACTATTTACATAAGGCACTGTGTAGTTTAGAAATGGTGTTCCATTGGGATTAGTGATAACTCTAACTTTTTTCTGGTATGTTAATAATCTGACCCTTGACCTCACAGTTATGATTAACAGTGTATGCTGATAACTTTGTATTTACTAAGCCTAGCAAGACCACCTATTGTTTTAAAAAGGATTCTTGAAAGTGTTCTTGGCTACTGTCATTTAGAAAGGAATTCCTTGTTCTTGGCTACAGTCAGTTAGAAAGGAATTTATTTTCCAGTTACTGAATGAAATGGAATCCAGTCTAGCTAATTAGCGGGAGGAGCTGAGAAATAAGATTGCTTATTTACTGAAGTAGTGTGTGACTATTGCTGATGTCTGACTGAATTAGATTTTTTTCCAAACACCTGCCCCATCTCTAGTGTGCTTTTATACTTGGTGGCTTTAGATCTGCCCTCCCTACTGTAAATTTGGGTTTTGATGCTCCTCCTAGTCTCATTTCATCTCATCTGCTCATTCTACTGGACACTGAGAGGTCAACTGCGAAGTCACTCACCATAGACTCTTAAAGATTGCATTATCCTCTGTTTCAAACCATCCCACTCACTTAGTACACAGCAAATTTTAGAGTATTAATCCTATTTTTCCATCTTACTTTTAAAATCTATAACATCTGGCACTAGACCACCAATCACTGGTGAGCCTTCTCAGGAAGAAGCTTGGGATTATTGCTCCTGTTTTGTTCCTGATAATAGAAGGAGCAAAGGGACAGTGTTTCCTAGCAGCTGTAGAGACCACCAATCACTGAAAACCCTGAACATTTCTTCTTAGGAGCCATCTTGGGATTAATGCTACTGCTTTGTTCCTGATAAGAGGTGGAGCAGAGGGACGCTGGTTCCTGCTTGTCTCTGATTGGGCAGTGAGCATGGGATGTCACTGAGGGGTCTGGTTGCAGTTTTGGTGAGAACCTCTTCAAGGCCTTTGTGCAGCTTGACTTTCTGTTGTGTCCAACTGCTGCCGATTCTGTGCAGGTTATCCACTAAGAGAAGACAGCAACAAGTGTACTAAACCCAGAAACTTCCGTGCTAAGATTACTCCTCAGGAAGCAGCATAAGATTAGTGCTACTGTTTTGTTTCTGGTAAGTGAAAGAGCAAAAGATCATTGATTCCTAACTGTGTGCAGCTGTGTTGAGACCAGCACTATTTCCACTACAGGACAGATGGCACCTGCAGCAATTAATTCTAAACCTTGTAAGAGGTGCTCCCTCCTCCTTCAGCCCACATTAGTAAGCATCTGAAATCATGGATTTGTACTTTTCAATGGCCACTGTGGTCATCTTTGTTGAAATAGGCTTCCTGAGACCTTGTAGCTATTGTCAATATTTACTGGCAACCACCTGTTACTTAAACAAACTTACAGAGTGTGCGAGAGGTGTACTTATATAATGTTATTGGAGGCAAAGCTCTCACTCGAACATACCTTTTGCAACATAAATAGAACATGCTGGAGAGACAGGTATATATCATATTGAGAATACCTTTTCTATGGAACTGTCGTCCACTCCATATAATGGAAAGTACTTCACTTACTCTATTCAAATGCAGTTTGGATGAATGGTTGGGAAACCATAAATTCACTCCTGATTTAGCAGCTGCGTCCCTTATGCATAGTGGCAGCAAGTGAATGTCCCCAACATGTCCTTGTTCTGCTCCCCTCTGGGTTATTCATATGTAAAGTATAAGGACTAAAGACTATCATGGGAATGCACGGCTAGGCTTTTTATGATCATCACAGATCAAAAGCCTAGTAAATATCTATGTACCTGGCTGTTGAAAAACAAGCTTACATTCACTGCACAGAAAAAGCAACTTTGCTGTTCAGTAGTGTAGAGTCACTCCATGTCTGACAATTGTTGCAAGTTCCACAACCCTACTGAACAATATCAGATGAGTAAATACTTTGGGGTAATTTTGAACCCTGCTGTTTTCCTTAAACAATATGCAAAGAATAATGTAGAGAAAGTGCTTAAGCATTTGCTTTTCTGCTACAAAATTTACTAAATTTCTAGCAAATGAGGCTAGAAATGACATTAAGGACAGTGTCCTTATCCCAAGTCAGAATACACTCTTCCCCTGGAAGTCCAAAACTCATTTCAGTATTATTCTGCCAGTGGTCAGCAAGAGTATTCAATTTGTTTTGTTTTCACTTTACAAAGACCATCACTCCCTATAAAAAGCAAGCTACTTACCTATAATGCTTAGGGAATTCCTGTTAACCTAGTGGCTGGAAGTCTTCAAAAGCTTGTCTGCTTAATACAAACATTATTCCAGTTTAACTTTACCCTCCATTAGCTGATGGCATAACAGGATGCCATCAGACCATTGGCTGATGGCACAACAGGATGCCATCAGACCATTGGCTGATGGCACAACAGGATGCCATCAGACCATTGGCTGATGGCACAACAGGATGCCATCTGACCAGAGGTCATGCTATTGACTGTACCTGTTTAGACATCTAATCAGCCAGTTTTTATTTTCTTCTAATGGTCCCAGGATAACTAATGAAATGTGTCCATAACTGTTTCTGGGTGTAGTTTTGAATTCTGAAATTTTCTGATGATTGGCTACATAAACAAATAATTTTGGAGCTGTGATTTGATAAACTCCACAACATATAATATATGCGTGTTTATGTATATATCCTTGTAATGGACACTTAAGCCCCATTAACCTCAAATCACAACACTATATAAAACATAAAACTCTACCTTTAAATCCAAAAATATCTAAAACAATAAAGTACCACACCAGAATTGTGAAAATGTAAGTGCAAAATAGTACATCAAAATACACCTATAAACCACAGTAACAACCCCCACAAAAATGTAACTCATAAACGTTTTAACACGAACAGTTACTACTATAAAATGCTGAAATAGAATAATAAAATACATAAAATATACATTTGAACATGAAAATAGTAACACAAGTAAGAATACATGTGTAGTCTTTCCATGTCAGTGGCTTAACAGGTAATATTCTTGTATTTGATACTTGAAGCTCAGGAGAGTGTCGTCTCTTTTGCTGCAATATGGGCTTGGATTCATTTTTCCATAGCAAAGGGGATTGCAGTACTGTGAACGAGATAAAACCAGTGATACATTTACTTTTCCTTCACTCAGGTATCTGTTGCAGTCATTGCAGTCCTTGATGACTGCCTAGAGTCGCTCCTAAATGGAAACAAGTTGACTGCAGCTCACCCTGCAAACTGATGATAGTTCATAGCTCATTCCATAATCTGCCCTTCACTTCTTTCTCTCTTTATTTCCTGTTATGATATATAGGGAATAGATTGGAATTTGTATCACAGGTGTATAATTAGGGATTTATTCTTAATGACAGACTCACAGTAAAGGTCTAGGTGTCTAATTTCATTAAGGCATTATAACTTCATCCTAAGAATATTGCCTAGATCCAGAACTGTACTCCATCACTGGACCTTTTAAAGGTGATCCATTCCCTGGTTTTGTCTTCCACACAGTACTGTAGTGTCCTTTGTCTTCTTCTGTTAGATGAAAGCCTACCACAATTGTAGCAGGTGGAGAATTCTCTAGATTTCTGTCTGGTGCATCCCATACATGCAGTCAGACAGAGCTGTTCCCAGTCTCCATTGTGAGGATGGTGCTGTTAGCGATTGCTCTGATGATTTCCTGGAGGATACTGGTGAAAGAATGTTCAGTCTGTTGAGGAAAGGAAGCGTCAGATCACTGACTTGTGTTGTAGAGCAGTGATGAACCAGAAAATATTGACCAATGACAGAGCAGAATGGTAGAAGGCAGGCACAAATCCAAGTCATGAGTAAAATGCATGGGGATTGTGAGGCGCTGCTGCTTGCCAGGCTCTGAAAGGTTTGCAGGTCACTGTACAGATGTGGACATGGGCACTGGAACCATAGAGCATGGGGGGAGGGGAGCCCCCCCTGCTTTTGCAAATCATCCATACGGCTGCCCTTTCATGTTTTGTGCCTCAAACTGCTGCAGTGATGGCAGCGCATGTATTTCTGGTTGTTGTGCGAGCGGGAACACAGATTTATTCAAACTGTGCTGCCTGCAGAAATAGATGAAGCCTTGTTTTTGAGAGCGTGCCTGCAGAAACGGATTTATTCAAGCTGTGCTGCAGTCTCTGAAGGGTTATCGTCTGGAAGCCTGTAATGGAGCAGGTTAGCGTCTGGACTGATTTAATTGCAGAGTGGAGTAGGTGGACAGAAGCTGAATGCTACTGGAGAGTCTGTGTGTGTGTGTGTGTGTGTGTGTGTGTGTGTGTGTGTGTCCAGCAGGATACATCTGGTGGCTACAGGTACTCAGGCTCAAACCATGTACCTTGGGGACAGGTAAGAAGAGCCTAAAGTCCCTAGCCACCATCACTTGTGAAGGACTGGTAAACCAAAACCTTTTATTCTACCAATTTTCTAAGGTTATAAAATCAGTATTTGAAATGTGTCCCTAAGCCTTTTATTCTAGCAATTTCCTAAGGTTATAAAATCAGTATTTGAAATGTGTCCCTATTTTGGGGCTGTATTTCCCCATTATTGGCTTTGTTCTGTATTTTTGTGCTAAGAGGTTGAGAGCTATGGTGAGAAGTGAGAACTGAATTTACTAAATGATATGATAGCCATTTAAGTTTGTCTTCCTGTCTTTCGAGAAACTGCTGGTTTAGCTTGGTATGTTGCTCTGACTGTAGTGCACAAGGTTCTGGGTTCAAGACTTAGCAGTGAAATGCATGGTGGCAACAACATTTTATGCAAGCAACTTTCCAAAATTATACACGCAATGTATAAAATGTGTCCCTAGTTTTTGGCATTTTGCCCCCCCAGCTGAAAATAAGTTCAAGAAGCTGTGCAACATGCCTATGGCTTACAGTCTACTGTGATTCTGTATTTATATATTGTGTGTGGAGGTAGACTGTTATCATGGAAATGTTCTGAATAGGGCAGTTTTGTCATTATTGTTGCATGCATTTTGCTTCATTGCCTACTGGAAAAATGTTCAAACAATAAACTTAAAATGCAGTTGTGTGTGGAGGTAGACCTTTATGATGGAAATTTTCTGAATAGGGCAGTTTTGTCATTATTGGTTAATGCATTTTGCTTCATTGCCTACTGGAAAAATGTTCAAACAATAAATTTAAAATGCAGTTGTGTGTGGAAGTAGACCTTTATGATGGAAATGTTCTGAATAGGGCAGTTTTGTCATTATTGGTTAATGCATTTTTGTTTCATTGCCTACTGGAAAATGTTTAAACAATAAATTTAAAATGCGCTCTAACTTAAGTCTAACAAGTGTGCTGTATTATACAAGGAATATAATTTAATACAACCAGGAAGGTGAATCAAGGAATGCATACATGTATGCATGGCCCTAAAAATGTGTTTGAAAACAGCCCAGAGCAAAGTGTGAAAGGCTCAAAATCATGGGCAAATTTTAAGCTTTACTCTTGTTACCAAAGCAATGGATGAAGGTAAGACAGTTCACACCACATTACCTTGACCTGACCGAGCCTTTTGACACAATCCCCTACTCGGGTGTAGTACAAAAGATGAATAATGTAGGAGCAAACACTTACATCACCAGCTGCACTGATGAATAATGTAGGAGCAAACACTTACATCACCAGCTGCACTGATGAATAATGTAGGAGCAACACTTACATCACCAGCTGCACTGATAAATAATGTAGCAGCACTTACATCACCAGCTGCACTGATGAATAATGTAGGAACAAACACTTACATCACCAGCTGCACTGATGAATAATGTAGGAACAAACACTTACATCACCAGCTGCACTGATGAATAATGTAGGAGTAAACACTTACATCACCAGCTGCACTGATGAATAATGTAGGAGCAAACACTTACATCACCAGCTGCACTGATGAATAATGAGCAAACACTTACATCACCAGATGCACTGATGAATAATGTAGGAACAAACACTTACATCACCAGCTGCACTGATGAATAATGTAGGAACAATTCACTTACATCACCAGCTGCACTGATGAATAATGTAGGAACAAACACTTACATCACCAGCTGCACTGATGAATAATGTAGGAACAAACACTTACATCACCAGCTGCACTGATGAATAATGTAGGAGCAAACACTTACATCACCAGCTGCACTGATGAATAATGTAGGAACAAACACTTACATCACCAGCTGCACTGATGAATAATGTAGGAACAAACACTTACATCACCAGCTGCACTGATGAATAATGTAGGAACAAACACTTACATCACCAGCTGCACTGATGAATAATGTAGGAACAAACACTTACATCACCAGCTGCACTGATGAATAATGTAGGAGCAAACACTTACATCACCAGCTGCACTGATGAATAATGTAGGAGCAAACACTTACATCACCAGCTGCACTGATGAATAATGTAGGAACAAACACTTACATCACCAGCTGCACTGATGAATAATGTAGGAGCAAACACTTACATCACCAGCTGAACTGATGAACAATGTAGGAACACTTACATCACCAGCTGCACTGATGAATAATGTAGGAACAAACACTTACATCACCAGCTGCACTGATGAATAATGTAGGAGCAAACACTTACATCACCAGCTGCACTGATGAATAATGTAGGAGCAAACACTTACATCACCAGCTGCACTGATGAATAATGTAGGAGCAAACACTTACATCACCAGCTGCACTGATGAATAATGTAGGAACAAACACTTACATCACCAGCTGCACTGATGAATAATGTAGGAACAAACACTTACATCACCAGCTGCACTGATGAATAATGTAGGAGCAAACACTTACATCACCAGCTGCACTGATGAATAATGTAGGAACAAACACTTACATCACCAGCTGCACTGATGAATAATGTAGGAGCAAACACTTACATCACCAGCTGCACTGATGAATAATGTAGGAGCAAACACTTACATCACCAGCTGCATTGCCAACTTGGCTCACAGGATGCAGGAGATCAAAACAGGGGAAGAGACCAGTCACCAATGGAGTCCCCCAGGGTTCAGTGCTGAGACATTTTCTGTTTGGCATATACATCTCAAAAGTTAAAGGAAATACCAAAGAGCATTTGCCAGCTAAGTTTGAGATGGCTGCAAGCTAGGAGAAGTTATTGAATCCCCAAATGACTTAACCATCATGCAGGAAGGTTTGTCCCACATAATAACTGGTGTCAAAATCATGACAATGCTCTCTGAGAACTGATCCAATTGTTTGGAATTTGGGAATTTGTGTGTACAGCGACCTAACTTTTGCCCAACATGTGCCCATAGTCATAAGAAAGCCTTTCTATATTGCACAGCTTATAAACAAATTGATTGTGACTAGATCTAGAGATGTTGTTGCCCCCCTTTACAAAGCTCTTATTATGTCAATCATTTTGTATAATGCCCACTTTGGCATGTATATGTCCAGCCCCATGCAACAATTGGAATACCTTCAGAGATACCTTACTAAAAGGATACAAGTCCTAAACAATCGGTCTTGCATGGACCACCTCAAAGATTTATTACTATACTCAGTATCCTACAGAGTGCTTAGAGGTGACATGTCTGGCATGCAAAGGATCCTCCAACATAATACAGATGGACCTACTGAACATCAGCAAGTCAAGTGGCATCAGAAATACTCAGTCCAGGTATCTAAACTGAATGTTGTGGAGAAATGGATGTATATATCACAGAGGCTACCACTGTTCCAGAACAGACTACCCATAAAAATAAAGCAAAGCTCATTCATCCATATTCAAATGCAACTTGGATCTAAGGATGGGTAATAGAAAATGTACTCCAGGATTTCCCCTCATGCCACTAATGGATAGAGGCAGTTCCTAAATTCTACATCCGTTACATGGCCCCCTCAAATTATCTATGGTACGATCACAGTTGTTCTCACTAAGGCTAATATACAATTATCAGCCATGGGGATAGCTAAGAGCAATCAGAAAATGTTAATTCAAGCACCAAAAGGGAATTGGATAAGCTTAAAATGTCCTACAAGTCAACCTATGTTGTGGTAGCAAATAGTTATAAGAAAATGTCCCTTTTTAGTTCACTAAGTGCCCCTGTCACCCTCCACCCCCCAGTTTTTAACAGCTTCCGGTGCCTATGGATGTGGAATATGGACAGACCATACTAGTCACTACTTGGTTGTCAGTTGCCTTCACTTCATCCTAGTGTGAAGGTGAAATTGAGGAGTGAATAATGCTAATGAGAGGGGTCGGGGAAATCTTTATGACAAGTTGTTTTCATTTACTATATCTAAGCCAGCATCTACATTAACAGTTTCATAGTATAGTACTAGGCTATCTGCCCTGGGGCATTTGTAAGCCTAGCCATAGTGATGTGGCTTTTGCCACCCCATGAAATGGTACAAAAATGTACAGAATAAATCTAGAATACTGTGCCTCTGTCTAGTAGTGACACAATGAAGGTCCCCTTATATAATAGAATTAGTTTACTGTGCCCCTGTCTAGCAGTGACCCAGATGTGACCCCTGGGGTAAATTTTCGATCTCCCATCCACTCATCAAAATTTCTCTTGAAGAGAGTTAGTGAGGGGCTCTGCCTAATATGAACTGGGATCCGGTTCCAAAGCATGGGTAGCCTTTGGGTTATGAATCTATCCCTCCAGCATGTCCTATTCATACTTGTGCCGAGGTTTAAGTCTTTAGCTCTCATGGTCCTGATGGATTTGGATTTTTTGAGGTGGAGCATGTCCATCAAATCCTGATTGGACATGGCCTTGTACTTCAGGCAGAGATCACCCCTGAGCAGGCGGTATGTCACTGAATAGAGCTGAAGTTTCTTTAGTCTGGCGGAATAAGACATATGTTGGAGACCCTTGATCCTTTTGGTGAGGTACTTCTGTGGTCTCTCCAGCTATTGCAAGTGCCGGGTGAGGTACATACCAAATGGGGCATTGTACTCAATCATGGGTCTGATGAGGGAGGAATATAGGGGTACAATGACATCCTTGGATCTGGATGTGAATCCCTTCATGATGAGGTGTGCAAGGTAGAATGTTTTTCTAACAATTTTGGCAACATGGGTGTCAAATGAGAGATCGCTGTCTACTTGGGTCCCTAGGTCTCTGATTACTTTTTCCGTACTCAGTGGGTTGCTGTCTATGTGATAATTTGTGGGTAAATTGTTTTTTCCAAAAGGAATGACTATACATTTTTTGGCATTTAGTTTAAGGCCGTGACTACGGCACCAGTTGTCCGTTTCAGTGAGGCCTTTTTGTAGGATGTGTGTGTCAGCTGGTGTATCGACTATGGTGCCTAGTTTGCAGTCATCTGCGAACTTTGTCAGCCACAACCCTCCCATGTTTGCTTTAACATCTGAGAAATAAATGCCGAACAAGAGGGGTCCCAGGACAGATCCCTGTGGGACACCACTTGTGACTGGCTTTGAGTCTGACATTGCTCCAGCAATTTTAACTTTATGGGTTCTGTCCTTTAGCCAGTTTGCAACCCATCTAGTGACATAGGGGTTTACTTTTAAGCTGTTTAGCTTATCTATGATGCCTGAGTGGGGTATTGTGTTGAAGGCCTTAGCCAAGTCCAGGTATGCTGTATGGACTGCTTTGCCCTCATCAATGGCTCTAGTGACTGTTTCAAAAAAGTCAACCAGGTTTAAAAGGCAGGATCTGCCCTTCACAAAGCCGAACTGGGTGGGGTCAAGTGTCCGTAGGTCCCCTGTTTATGAGTTCCATAATGAGTGTCTTTGAACTGTACTCCCTCATCAGCCATAGATATGTGGGGGTAATGTACACATATATATATCAACTCAGCACAGATCCTCGTGGTGGCCTGCAGAGTGATCCAAGCAGCAGAGAGCTAAAAGAGTGACTTTCTACCAAATATAAGTATTTTTTGTGGCTTTCCAACTGTTATTAAGCTAGCGACTGCATTTCGCCTGTTTTACTGCTACTTTAAGTGATTTCTGCATTTTACACTGTTTATTGCACTTTAAGTTACTAATTGTTGCAAATTGTTTCTGTAGGCTACACACTAAAGTGCCCTAGCTGATTTACAGCATTTATAGCATTTACTGCCTGTTTTTTTCCTTGTCTCTGTAAAAAAACAAAAAAATCTCTTGTTTTCCCGCCTTACTGAACTAGAGTAGTCCAGTTTCAGAGTTGCTGATCCCTGGGCTTTGTTTTTAGTTCCTGTTACTGATCCATTGCCTTATTAGGAGGGAGGGAAGTTTCTTTGCTTACCAGTGGGAGTGGGAAGCACTGAGCAGCCTTTTTGTCCGATTTGGTGAAGTTTCAGCCAGAAACTAGTAGTCCATTGGTCATTTTGGGCCAATTCCTAGCTCCTTTCAGCCCCCTGCTATAAAACATGCTAAACGTGCGTTTTCCAGCTTGTACCAACTCAGCACAGATCCTCGTGGTGCCTGCAGAGTGATCCAAGCAGCAGAGAGCTAAAAGAGTGACTTTCTACCAGATATAAGTATTTTTTGTGGCTTTCCCACTGTTATTAAGCTAGCGACTGCATTTCACCTGTTTTACTGCTACTTTAAGTGATTTCTGCATTTTACACTGTTTATTGCACTTTAAGTTACTAATTGTTGCAAATTGTTTCTGTAGGCTACACACTAAAGTGCGCTAGCTGATTTACAGCATTTATAGCATTTACTGTCTGTTTTTTCCTTGTCTCTGTAAAAAAACAAAAAAATCTCTTGTTTTCCCACCTTACTGAACTAGAGTAGTCCAGTTTCAGAGTTGCTGATCCCTGGGCTTTGTTTTTGTTCCTGTTACTGATCCATTGCCTTATTAGGAGGAGGGAAGTTTGTTTGCTTACCAGTGGGAGTGGGAAGCACTGAGCAGCCGTTTTGTCCGATTTGGTGAAGTTTCAGCCAGAAACTAGTAGTCCATTGGTCGTTTTGGGCCAATTCCTAGTTCCTTTCAGCCCCCTGCTATAAAACACGCTAAACGCGCGTTTTCCAGCTTGTACCAACTCAGCACAGATCCTCGTGGTGCCTGCAGAGTGATCCAAGCAGCAGAGAGCTAAAAGAGTGACTTTCTACCAGATATAAGTATTTTTTGTGGCTTTCCCACTGTTATTAAGCTAGCGACTGCATTTCACCTGTTTTACTGCTACTTTAAGTGATTTCTGCATTTTACACTGTTTATTGCACTTTAAGTTACTAACTGTTGCAAATTGTTTCTGTAGGCTATACACTAAGGTGCGCTAGCCGATTTACAGCATTTATAGCATTTACTGTATGTTTTTTTTCCTTGTCTCTGTAAAAAAACAAAAAAACTCTTGTTTTCCCGCCTTACTGAACTAGAGTAGTCCAGTTTCAGAGTTGCTGATCCCTGGGCTTTGTTTTTAGTTCCTGTTACTGATCCATTGCCTTATTAGGAAGGAGGGAAGTTTCTTTGCTTACCAGTGGGAGTGGGAAGCACTGAGCGGCCTTTTTGTCCGATTTGGTGAAGTTTCAGCCAGAAACTAGTAGTCCATTGGTCGTTTTGGGCCAATTCCTAGCTCCCTTCAGCCCCTGCTATAAAACACGCTAAACGCGTTAGCTGAGTTGCCACTGTTGCACACAAGAGCAGCGGCGGTTAAACAAGGTTAAACTATTCCGGCCATCTAAATTCCACTCTTCAAATTTTCCCTTAGAACTACCTTCCTCGAGCTGTACTGCTGATCTAACCAGCATATCCTATAACTGAAAAGTTCATCTCTACTTGATTCCCAAGTAGACTATTCTCTATCTGTAAAGCCTAGCACTTACTCCTACAGTACTTGCATCTTGATAAAGCACTCTTATTATAGATAGTACCCCACCAGCCTAAAACCCACTTCCCCCGGAGTCCTTTGAAAGTCTCTTTATCTACTACTTCTAGTATGTCGAGGGATCAGTTGCTAGTGTCCTCTCCAGCTCAACTGGTGTACCTGGGAATATTGAGGCAATGTTACAATTGCCTCATGTACACAGACAATCCTCTCCTTCTCCCACAAAACACAAATACATGCGAGAGATGCAACTATACGGCCAAACTGGAGGCTGAGCTCTCTTAACATAGGACTGGCAAGACCAGACAGGAGGAGAAGGTAACCACACACAATACATACCCAGTCACACATGGTACCATCACAACTTCAAATCATACACATACTCACACAAAGACATACTCGGAGGCTCTGATCAAAAATTTACCAAAACAGCAGAGGCCACCAAAGCAGACACCCAAACAACTACCACCTCACGACCCAACACATGCAACACATAGACCACACAGTCAGAGTGTCAAACAGTCACAGCCCTTAAGGCCAAACAAAATGCCAGACACACTTGTCATTGGTGATTCCATAGTCAGAAACACTGACGTCCCGCTCACCAGACTGAGTAAGGAGAAGGTCACAGTAAGCTGCCTGTCGGGCGCTAGAATCCGCCACATAACGCAGGCACTCAGGTCTCTCAACAGCAGGTACAAGTACGACTCAGTCATTGTCCACGCTGGTGTCAACGACCTGAGACATACCTCCTTGGACTACATGAAAAGGGACATCGAGGAGCTCTCTGATTATGTAGCCCAGGCAGGTATGACCCTGACCTTGAGCAGTATCCTACCTTCACCTAGAATGATGCCACAATACAGTGATAAGATGATCAGCTTTAATAATTGGCTTAAATTCTGGTGTCATTCAAAGGGGATCCAATGTCTGTCTGCCTGGGATGACATGCTGGACAAGCCACGCTGCTTCGCAAGGGATGGCTTGCACCTGTCACCCTGGGCTTCCGGATATTGGCAAAGGCTCTTGCCACCCCATAGTGCCTTTTTAGGCAAGGCTCAAATTCTAAACCTACCACCCTAGAACACCAAAAAGAAAAAAAACTAAGGGTAATGCTGCTCAATGCCAGAAGTCTCAATCTCAAGATGCACGCACTCGAGGCCCTTCTCAATATGGAGAACATCGATGTCTGTGCTGTGACAGAAACCTGGTTCAAGGCTCCTGAGAGCACCCCAGCACTAACAGGTTTCACCTCATATCATGCGTTCCGCCCCAAAATCCGGACAACACCAAGAAAGGAGGGTGTCCATATTCATAAAGGACACCCACACCTCAAGGTTGGTGGCAACGCCGCGATGCATCGGAGACCATCCAGGTGCAATTAACCATAGGCAAGACTGCTCTGCAATTTGTAGCATGTTACAGGCCACCCTCTCAAACTCAGGAACCTCACATGGCCTTCCTGAAAACATTGGAGGATAAATGTATCTCCAAACACCATCATACTAGGTGACTTCAACTACCCTAATATAGACTGGGAACACTACTCAAGCCCGAACACTCTAACACAAAGATTCCTGGAGTTCATAAACTCAAATGCCATGCAACAACTAGTCACCATCCCCACAAGAGGAGAAAACATACTTGATCTCATCATCACGAACATGGGATCAAAATGTTCAACACCGCTAGTATACCCCCCACTGGTCAGAGCAGAGCATAAACTAATCGCGCCGGGGGTCCTCATCCCGCCCCACCTGAAACAAAAAGACCACAGTGAAAAACTTCTCAAAGCCGATTTCACACTTCTAAAAACTAGTGTGGTCTCCTTTAAGGCCCCTGAGCCAGTGGTAAACATTACTCAAACCGCTGAATCACTTACAAATGCCTTCTACCAGCACCTACAGGACTGCATGGATCAGGCAATCCCAAACAAAACTAAAACTCTCTGTACCAAAGGCAAGCATCCAGTCTGGTGGACCCCAGCCATAAACAAGCTCTACAACAAAAGGAGGAAGCTACTACAAGATAGAGCAAAATCCTTCAAAGGTAAGACACCTTTGATCATTATAAGTAAAAAACTAAGAGCTCTCATAAAATCATCCAAGGCAAATTTTGAGAGAAAAATCGCCAAGGACTCTAAAGACAATCATAAGGCCTTCTTTAGCTATGTTAGAAACCTAGGAGGAAACTCCCAGATATGCTCAAAATTAGTTCAAAATGATTTGAAAATTACTGAACCTACACACATTGCCAACATACTGGCTGACAGGTTCAGTGCAAACTTCTCCCCTCCCCCAAAAGGAGAGATATCTATTCCAGAGGATTGTAGCCCCCAAACATCTCCAACGCCCAGGTGAGAACTGCCCTCACTAAGGCAAAAAACACAGCATCCATGGGACCGGATGGTGTCCCCGGCTGTGTGCTTCACGAACTCAATGAGGAATTAAACCCACAGTTAGGACAGCTGTTTAATCTTAGCCTCACCTCAGGATACGCACCCAAGGAGTGGCGCACGGTGACTGTGGTCCCACTTCATAAGGGCGGTGCCTCCACAGACCCTGGAAATTACCGCCCATTAGCTTGACAAGCCTTATCTGCAAAGCCATGGAGAGGATCATAATGGAACTCATAAATAAAGACATAGGGAACTTGCAGACTTTGGATCCAACCCAGTTTGGCTTTGTCAAAGGCAGATCCTGCCTCTTAAACTTGGTTGACTTTTTCGAGACAGTCACCAAGGCCATTGATGAGGGAAAGGCAGTCTATACAGCCTACCTCGACCTGGCAAAGGCCTTGACACAATACCCCACTCAGGTATCATCGAAAAACTCATCAGCTTGAATGTAAACCCATACATCACAAGATGGGTTGCAAACTGGCTAAGTGACAGAACCCACAGGGTCAGAGTTGCTGGAGCCATGTCAGACTCAAAGCCTGTCACAAGTGGTGTCCCACAGGGCTCAGTCCTGGGTCCACTCTTGTTCAGCATCTACTTTTCTGAAGTACAAGCAAACACAGGAGGGTTATGGCTGACAAAGTTTGCAGATGACTGCAAACTGGGCGCCATAGTCGAAAACACATCTGACACAGATATCCTCCAGAAGGGCCTCACAGAAATGGATAACTGGTGCCAGAGCCATGGCCTGAAGTTAAACGCCAAAAAATGCATAGTCATACCCTTCAGGAAAAACAAGGTTACCCCTAGCTACCATATAGGTGGCAATCCACTGAGCACAGAAAAAGTCATCAGGGATCTGGGGACCCAGGTTGACAGTAGCCTTTCGTTTGACACTCATGCTGCTAAAGTAGTTAAGAAAACCTTCTATATAGCCCACCTGATCATGAAGGGATTCACATCTAGATCAAGGGAGGTCATCGTCCCCCTGTACTCATCACTCATTAGACCTATGATTGAGTACAATGCCCTGTTCGGAATGTATCTGACCAGACACCTGCTGCAGCTTGAAAGGCCCCAAAAGTTCCTCACCAAAAGGATAAAGGGTCTCAAAAATATGTCTTATGCTGCCCGACTGAAAGAACTCCAGCTCTATTCAGTCTCATGCCGCTTGCTCAGAGGTGATCTGTGCCTGACATATAAGGCCATGTCAAACCCAGATTTGATGAATATGCTTCACCTCAAAAAATCTAGATCCCTCAGAACCACAAGGGCGGGAGACTTAAACCTTGACACGGTTATAAATAGAATGTGCTGGAGGGACAGATTCATCACCCAGAGACTCCCTGTGCTGTGGAACAAAATCCCGGTACATGTGAGGCAGAGCACCTCGCTGGCCTTGTTCAAGAGGAATCTTGACCAATGGATGGGAGATCGCAGATATACCCCAGGGATTACTTCAGTGTCACTGCTTGACAGAGGCACAGCAAAATGATAGGCATAGTTTTTATTCAAACTAAAGGGGTGGCGAAAGCCACATAACTATGGGCTAGGCTTATAAATGCCCTTGGGCAGATAGCCTAGTATGAACCTATGAACCTATGAACAATGGTGTAGGTATACAGACAGGGAGTTTAAACTGAGATTTGCCATGGCACATCTTACACAATCTACACTAACTTGAATTAACACATACTAAGCTCCTTCATAAACTCATCCATCTGTGGATCTCTTCCTCTACCATTACCTGAATCCAATCCTGCCTCTTTGATAGAACTCAAAGCATCAAATTGCAACAGACTACTTCCTCCTTCCTCTCTGCTTCTATTAGGGTTCCTCATAGGTCTGCCCCAGGCCCTTTGTTATTCAACATCTTTATTAATAATCTACATCAACATTCTGGAAACTCCAGCATCATTCAATATGGAGATGACTCCACCATCATATGTACTGACAAAACACTTTCCAATCTTCAGTGTAGTCTGCAGTCCTGCTTCTTAGACATAGAATTCCAAATGAAAGACTCTAATCTCAATCTGAATGCTAATACGACCAAATGACTGTTGTTTCTGTCCAAAAACTAGAAAAAAAAATCAAACCTAAATTCAGCCTTACATGCTTCGGTGATACTGTTCATGATGCAGTCGCTCACATTAAACTTCTTGCCATCACCATTGATGAGAATCTAAGCTTTAATCATTGTTTCCAACAATTTGTCAATAAACATCAAACACTCCGTCAGGTATATAGAGCTGAACCATCTTTCACCAACCTTGCCTGGAAATAAGCAGCATCTGCTTAATTCTTATATCCAACAACTCTGGAAAAAAGGCATTACTTCTGGAAGGCTGAGAGCCGAGACGCTAGAGTGTTCGAGTGTTTAAGGTGCTTTTTCGTTAAACTTGTTTTTTTACTGTGGCCGGTTGTGGATTTGTATCTGCTTTATTGTTACCTACTCCTTCATATGCAGTATCAGTTCTTACTAACCTTGTTACCTCCTCCTTCATATGCAGTATCAGTTCTTACTAACCTTGTTACCTCCTCTTTCATATGCAGTATCAGTTCTTACTAACCTTGTTACCTCCTCCTTCATATGCAGTATCAGTTCTTACTAACCTTGTTACTATTCCTTCATATGCAGTATCAGTTCTTACTAACCTTGTTACCTACGTCTTCATATGCAGTATCAGTTCTTACTAACCTTGTTAACTACTCCTTCATATGCAGTATCAGTTCTTACTAACCTTGTTACCTACTCCTTCATATGCAGTTTCAGTTCTTACTAACCTTGTTACCTACTCCTTCATATGCAGTATCAGTTCTTACTAACCTTGTTACCTCCTCTTTCATATGCAGTATCAGTTCTTACTAACCTTGTTACCTCCTCCTTCATATGCAGTATCAGTTCTTACTAACCTTGTTACCTCCTCCTTTATATGCATTATCAGTTCTTACTAACCTTGTTACCTACTCCTTCATATGCAGTATCAGTTCTTACTAACCTTGTTACCTACTCCTTCATATGCAGTATCAGTTCTTGCTAACCTTGTTACCTACTCCTTCATATGCAATATCAGTTCTTACTAACCTTGTTACCTACTCCTTCATATGCAGTATCAGTTCTTACTAACCTTGTTACCTACTCCTTCATATGCAGTATCAGTTCTTACTAACCTTGTTACCTCCTCCTTCATATGCAGTATCAGTTCTTACTAACCTTGTTACCTCCTCCTTCATATGCAGTATCAGTTCTTACTAACCTTGTTACCTCCTCCTTCATATGCAGTATCAGTTCTTACTAACCTTGTTACCTCCTCCTTCATATGCAGTATCAGTTCTTACTAACCTTGTTACCTCCTCCTTCATATGCAGTATCAGTTCTTACTAACCTTGTTACCTCCTCCTTCATATGCAGTATCAGTTCTTACTAACCTTGTTACCTCCTCCTTCATATGCAGTATCAGTTCTTACTAACCTTGTTACCTCCTCCTTCATATGCAGTATCAGTTCTTACTAACCTTGTTACCTCCTCCTTCATATGCAGTATCAGTTCTTACTAACCTTGTTACCTCCTCCTTCATATGCAGTATCAGTTCTTACTAACCTTGTTACCTCCTCCTTCATATGCAGTATCAGTTCTTACTAACCTTGTTACCTCCTCCTTCATATGCAGTATCAGTTCTTACTAACCTTGTTACCTCCTCCTTCATATGCAGTATCAGTTCTTACTAACCTTGTTACCTCCTCCTTCATATGCAGTATCAGTTCTTACTAACCTTGTTACCTCCTCCTTCATATGCAGTATCAGTTCTTACTAACCTTGTTACCTCCTCCTTCATATGCAGTATCAGTTCTTACTAACCTTGTTACCTCCTCCTTCATATGCAGTATCAGTTCTTACTAACCTTGTTACCTCCTCCTTCATATGCAGTATCAGTTCTTACTAACCTTGTTACCTCCTCCTTCATATGCAGTATCAGTTCTTACTAACCTTGTTACCTCCTCCTTCATATGCAGTATCAGTTCTTACTAACCTTGTTACCTCCTCCTTCATATGCAGTATCAGTTCTTACTAACCTTGTTACCTCCTCCTTCATATGCAGTATCAGTTCTTACTAACCTTGTTACCTCCTCCTTCATATGCAGTATCAGTTCTTACTAACCTTGTTACCTCCTCCTTCATATGCAGTATCAGTTCTTACTAACCTTGTTACCTCCTCCTTCATATGCAGTATCAGTTCTTACTAACCTTGTTACCTCCTCCTTCATATGCAGTATCAGTTCTTACTAACCTTGTTACCTCCTCCTTCATATGCAGTATCAGTTCTTACTAACCTTGTTACCTCCTCCTTCATATGCAGTATCAGTTCTTACTAACCTTGTTACCTCCTCCTTCATATGCAGTATCAGTTCTTACTAACTTTACCTCCTCCTTCATATGCAGTATCAGTTCTTACTAACCTTGTTACCTCCTCCTTCATATGCAGTATCAGTTCTTACTAACCTTGTTACCTCCTCCTTCATATGCAGTATCAGTTCTTACTAACCTTGTTACCTCCTCCTTCATATGCAGTATCAGTTCTTACTAACCTTGTTACCTCCTCCTTCATATGCAGTATCAGTTCTTACTAACCTTGTTACCTCCTCCTTCATATGCAGTATCAGTTCTTACTAACCTTGTTACCTCCTCCTTCATATGCAGTATCAGTTCTTACTAACCTTGTTACCTCCTCCTTCATATGCAGTATCAGTTCTTACTAACCTTGTTACCTCCTCCTTCATATGCAGTATCAGTTCTTACTAACCTTGTTACCTCCTCCTTCATATGCAGTATCAGTTCTTACTAACCTTGTTACCTCCTCCTTCATATGCAGTATCAGTTCTTACTAACCTTGTTACCTCCTCCTTCATATGCAGTATCAGTTCTTACTAACCTTGTTACCTCCTCCTTCATATGCAGTATCAGTTCTTACTAACCTTGTTACCTCCTCCTTCATATGCAGTATCAGTTCTTACTAACCTTGTTACCTCCTCCTTCATATGCAGTATCAGTTCTTACTAACCTTGTTACCTACTCCTTCATATGCAGTATCAGTTCTTACTAACCTTGTTACCTACTCCTTCATATGCAGTATCAGTTCTTACTAACCTTGTTACCTACTCCTTCATATGCAGTATCAATCTGTGGCTGGTTGTGGATTCTTATCTGCTTTATTGTTACCTCCTCCTTCATATGCAGTATCAGTTCTTACTAACCTTGTTACCTCCTCCTTCATATGCAGTATCAGTTCTTACTAACCTTGTTACCTCCTCCTTCATATGCAGTATCAGTTCTTACTAACCTTGTTACCTCCTCCTTCATATGCAGTATCAGTTCTTACTAACCTTGTTACCTACTGCTTCATATGCAGTATCAGTTCTTACTAATCTTGTTACCTACTCCTTCATATGCAGTATCAGTTCTTACTAACCTTGTTACCTACTCCTTCATATGCAGTATCAGTTCTTACTAACCTTATTACCTCCTCCTTCATATGCAGTATCAGTTCTTACTAACCTTGTTACCTCCTCCTTCATATGCAGTATTAGTTCTTACTAACCTTGTTACCTCCTCCTTCATATGCAGTATCAGTTCTTACTAACCTTGTTACCTCCTCCTTCATATGCAGTATCAGTTCTTACTAACCTTGTTACCTCCTCCTTCATATGCAGTATCAGTTCTTACTAACATTGTTACCTCCTCCTTCACATGCAGTATCAGTTCTTACTAACCTTGTTACCTCCTCCTTCATATGCAGTATCAGTTCTTACTAACCTTGTTACCTCCTCCTTCATATGCAGTATCAATTCTTACTAACCTTGTTACCTCCTCCTTCATATGCAGTATCAGTTCTTACTAACCTTGTTACCTCCTCCTTCATATGCAGTATCAGTTCTTACTAACCTTGTTACCTCATCCTTCATATGCAGTATCAGTTCTTACTAACCTTGTTACCTCCTCCTTCATATGCAGTATCAGTTCTTACTAACCTTGTTACCTCCTCCTCCTTCATATGCAGTATCAGTTCTTACTAACCTTGTTACCTCCTCCTTCATATGCAGTATCAATTCTTACTAACCTTGTTACCTCCTCCTTCATATGTAGTATCAGTTCTTACTAACCTTGTTACCTCCTCCTTCATATGCAGTATCAGTTCTTACTAACCTTGTTACCTCCTCCTTCATATGCAGTATCAGTTCTTACTAACCTTGTTACCTCCTCCTTCATATGCAGTATCAGTTCTTACTAACCTTGTTACCTACTCCTTCATATGCAGTATCAGTTCTTACTAACCTTGTTACCTCCTCCTTCATATGCAGTATCAGTTCTTACTAACCTTGTTACCTCCTCCTTCATATGCAGTATCAGTTCTTACTAACCTTGTTACATCCTCCTTCATATGCAGTATCAGTTCTTACTAACCATGTTACCTACTCCTTCATATGCAGTATCAGTTCTTACTAACCTTGTTACCTACTCCTTCATATGCAGTATCAATCTGTGGCTGGTTGTGGATTCTTATCTGCTTTATTGTTACCTACTCCTTCATATGCAGTATCAATTCTTCCTAATCTTCACTAAGCTCACATTTCTACACTCTCACAAACCTCTTCTAGTTATTTTTTTCTCTGACCTTCCAACAAAAAATATCACTGTGTAGCTATTAATCAACTTAACTGGCTGGATTTCTCAGATTTGCTTCACTTCCCCCAACCACAACACCTTCTAAAGACCTTACACACTCCTGAATTATATCCCTGTTAAACTCATCTCATGTCCAGGTACCAGCTGCATGTGAATTAAGATCCTCTGATAAACTCCTAACTAAAGTTACTATCTCTCACAACCTCACATGGATATTCTCTTTACTCCTGTTATTCAGCTAAAACATGGAACTCCCTTCCATTATCTCTTTGAGAAATCTCTAATCAGCACCAGTTCAAATACCGCCCAAGTATTCATTCCTTCCACTGGTCTATTTCACCAGGCTAATCATCCTCCTCCTACAATATCAGTAATTACTGTTTGTAACTTTTCTAATACCACGTTGTCATCAAAAAGATTTTATACTCCAACTAACTAAGCTTCTTCCCTTTTTCTTTCCTTTCTGCCCTCTATTGAAAACTTACCTTATTATGTTTATGTCCTCTGTTCTTCCTCAACTAATGTCCTCCTTTCTCATCTACCCGCAGTCTCTCAGCTCATCTGTGATACTCCCTTTTTTAAGATCACCAACATTTTTATCTTATGTCCATTTACTAAGTTGAATTATTCTTAAACTGAGTTTTTTAAAAACAGTACTTTTTTAACTGTTTAAATTATGTATTGCAAATGTCATTTTTTGTGTGGAACTTCTCCCTGGGCCTCTGCTGAAAAGGAAAAATACCCAGCCAAACTTTTCCAATGCAATAAATAAATAAACAAATAAATAAATAAACTTTACCAACAAAAAATGCATTAAATCAATCAATAAATAAATAAATAAAATAAGACACTTGTACCAGGCATAATGGATTCAGGACTCTCAGGTTCATAGTTGTTTAATAGGCTAACGACCACAAGGGCCTTTTTAAGCCAAGCCATGCACCCCAAATGATGTGTAAGCAAGGGCCTGGGAGATGAAACATTTTCAAGTTGCCTGTGTCCATTAGAGACATAGGTGCCAAACCAGGGATGAATTTAATGTTCCCCATCCAATTGTCTAAGTTCCACTTGAATTATGTTAGGGAGAAACTCTGTTTCACATGGATGGGAAGATTGTTCCAGAGATGTGGTAATCTCTGTGATACATACCTGTCTCTCCAGCAGGTCCAATTTATATCAGAGGCAAGGTTTAAGTCTTTAGAGCAGGTAATTCTGGTGATGTTTGTTTTGCAGATATGCAGCAAGTCCATCAGAGTGGGGTGTGACAATGCTTTGTATATCCCCTCAAAAGCCTGTAGGAGACAGAATACAGGGATAGAGCCTTGAGGCAGTCTGCATAGGATAGTTTACTTAAGCTCTGTATTCGTTTAGTGAGGAACCTCTGTGAACCTTCCAATTGTTGGATATGCCTGGTTAAGTACATGTCAAAGGGGGCATTGCACTCAATGACAGGTCTGACAGCTTGCAACATTAACCCTAGCAATAGTTTCTTATTACATTTCTTTACCTCCTTTTCAAGTTTGAGACTCTTCTTCCAATTAATATTGATTCCTTTCTTTTGTGGGTTTAATAAGGGCTGCAACATCTTTCTGCTTTTGGTACATCTCCTGTATTCTTGATTTGGTTTAACTTTAATTCCTGTACTTAATGAGTTAATAGGCATCTGTAAATACCAATCACCTTTCAGTTTAGCTTCATGAAGAATCCAAGTAGACAACACAAGTTTTTCATGTGATTTCTTATTTAACCATCTTCTAACCCTTCAGGATTCCACTTCATATGGTGGTCCAACATCTTGTGTGCCCTTCTTGTAAATCTTCTGTATCTTCAGTGTTTTGAAAATCCTATATAACATGTTCACATAATCGGGTCCCCTTACTTCAGGTGAGATTAAAATCCTTATTTTTTTAATAAATATAATTTTTGACTCACTAAGTAAGGTCAGGGTTTGTTATTCCAAATAAAAAATCACAGTCATCAATTTATATTTTCAGCTGAAATCTTCAGCAAAACATTGCTTGTATAAAAATATGTTTGTGACCTTCTCATCTAATCTAATTTCTTATCAAAACTGATATGTGTTGCATTCTAAGTAAAAATAATGCTTATTTGCCAGACTATCTCCCCAAACAAATTTTTTGCTAAATTGTATAGCACAGTTAGCGTTTTCCCTGCCCAATGTCTACACTTTCTCACCTGTTCCTAATAATCATGTGTCATAAAAAAACACAATGTATATTTTATTTCACGTATAACAATGTATATTTTATTTCACGTCTAACAATGTATATTTTATTTCACGTCTAACGATGTATATTTTATTTCACGTCTAACGATGTATATTTTATTTCACGTATAACGATGTATATTTTATTTCACGTCTAACAATGTATATTTTATTTCACGTATAACGGTGTTCTCATTATCTAGGTCACTGGTATTTTATGAGATTCGCATTTACTTCCTCATAATTTACTTTTCTGTAACCTTTGCTTTATCCGTATTTGACATCCAGTAGTCATATGTATCCTCTTTTGTTTTCTCTTTTACTCCTCAACTAAAACTTCTGGTTAATGTCTTTATTGCTTTACTTTATTAATTCCTCTCATGTTCTTTTTCATTGTTCTTAAACTTCTTATTTTCTTAAATCTTTTTTTCATTCTGGCTTTTAGCCCCTGATTTATTGGATATGATTGCATTTGTATTCTGTCTACTTCAACTGTTTTATATTTGTTCTTTATTGCCACAACCTTAAATGCCTCTGTGCATGTAACCTCAATTTATTCTTGACTTTCCACTGACTGCCTTTCTACTTTTGTTCCTCTTCAGATATTTTACTTTTTCTCAATCATTTCTACTTGCTTTTGTCCTCTGCACTGTGCAATATTGTTTTCTGAAAATATGTAGTAAAATGTGACTTTATTTTTCTAAATAAATCAATGGCAAGAGCTGGGAAGTCGTGGCAGAGTCACAGACAAAGTTGACAGTCAATCTAAGTAATGTCCTTGGCCTATTTTGTAAAATAGAAAAGAACAAATGCTGGATCTCACTCGCCAAAAATTTATTAGTCTTAAAAACACACAGATCTTTCGAGATAACCCTTCATCAGTTTATAGAAACAACTCACACACAGCCATCTTTCTTATATAGTCATATGAATAAATCAACCAATCAGTGGAGCTAATTAAATTAAAGGTAAAGCCACCTAAAAACAATAGTATAAATGCACATATAAAACATACTATATATTATACCACAGGCAAGGTGTAATTCTGCTACTGTTTGTTTTTTGGATATACAGGTCCATCAGAGTGTGGTCTGACAATGCCAGGCATAGATCTCCCCTCAAAAGCCTGTAGGAGACAGAATACAGGGATAGGGCCTTGAGGCGGTCTGCATAGGACATATTACTTATGCCCTGTATTCTTTTAGTGAGGAACCTCTGTGGATGTTTCAGTTGTTGGATATGCCTGGTTAGGTACATACCAAAAGAGGCATTGTACTCAATGATAGTTCTGATGAATGCCGAATACAGTGGAACAATGACTTCCTTGGACTTACGTACCATACCTTTGTTTATAGGTTGAGCAACATAGAATGATTTCCTCACCACTGTAGACACATGGTGATCAAAGGCTAGATTACTATCTATGTGTGTCCCTAACTCCTTGACTGCTGGGTCATCTCTAAGGGGTTGTTATGTCTTTCGGCTTTTCCCGGTTGGGGGTCACCACAGCGGAACTCCGGTCCACAAATGATTGGCAGTAGATTTTTACGTGCCGAGTTGCCAGCCCTGATGCACAACCTTCAACAAAGGTACGCCCATTCACGCATATCTCCACACAGAAGACGCTCTAGCTGAGAATCGAACAGAACAACATCTTACTGTGAGGTGACAATGCTAATGCAGCACCACCATTGCAGATCTCATCTCTAAGGGGTATGTTGTCAATATGATAGTTACCAGGATGGATGACGTCCCAAAGGATATTATTATGCATTTCTTTTCATTTAGTTTTAGTCCATGGCTCTGACACCAGTTATTTGTCTGTCAGCCCATCCTGGAGAACATTTGTGTCAGTGTGAGATTCAATGACAGCTGCTAATTTGCAATCATCTGCAAATTTAGTCAACCAGATACCAGTGACATTGGCCTTGACTTCTGAGAAGTAAATGCCAAAAAGGAGCAGTCCAAGACTGATCCCTGAGGGACTCCACCTGTGACTGGCCTCTTCGCAGAGGTGGACTCCCCAATTCTAACTTCCTGGGTCCTGTCAGTGAGCCAGTTGGCTATCCACCGGGTGACATACAGGTTTGTACCTAACCTCTTGAGTTTGTCGGCAATGCCTGAGTGGGGTATTGTGTCAAATGCCTTGGCTAGGACAAGGTAGGCAGTGTGAAAGATTTTGCCCTCATCCATTGCTTTGGTGACTTTCTCCAAGAAGTCCACCAAGTTGAGTAGGCATGATCTGCCCTTAATGAAACCAAACTGTGTTGGGTCCAGTGTCTGGAGGTTTACTATACTATTGATTATAGTACTATTGATTATACTATTGATTATTTACTATTGATCATTTCCATGATAATTCTTTCCATGGCTTTACATATAAGACTAGTGAGACTTATGGGTCTGTAGTTTCCAAGGTCTGTAGATGGCTCACCTTTCTGCAGAGGGATGACTGTTGCCTTTCATTCATGAGGCATGAAGCAGTTTTGAGGCTACAGTTAAACAGTAATTCCAGAGGCCTTAGTAATGAATTAACATCAGAACCAGGAAGAGAAATAAAACATCTTCCAAAGTCACAATTTCTTCCTGTAATGCTTTCTCAATATGAGCAAAAAAAAAAAAAAAATCATTCATCAGCAACATATAATCAGAATTCAGTTTTAAATTAAGTTCCTGTCATCTTACATTACCATATGTTGACATTTTAAGAATTACAAATATAAAATAATTCCACCACGTAGGTAAAGCCAGTCTACTAAAAAATCAAGTAAAATAAAACAAAATATAAAGTAAACTGACACCACACCACTCAATACTTAAGCAGCAGCAAATTTATTATAGACTTTCACCAATACAAGCTTCTTCAGGCAATAGTCAGCTGATTTAAAACACGACTTGAATTCAAAAAGGAAAAAGTCATATGATTTCACCTTTAAAGAGGTAACACACACAAGAAAAAGACTTGTACATAAATCAATACATACTAAGAATACTAAAATGCAAATATCTGCATGTAACTTAAAAAACATATGTTAAAACTTTTACATATAACTGTAGTATGTAGAAAAACAGCTAGCAAGTACGGCAGGTGCCAGGCAAGCAAGCTAGGTTGATCAAAAGAAAAAATGCTGGTGCTGGCATTTTTTCTTTTGATCAACATATAACTGTATATCAAAATTATTTAATTTTATTTCATTTATCTTTCAGAACTGGTTTTATTGTCATACTTTCATTGAGACCAGGTGGACAGTGTGCTTTAAGACATATTATCAACTTATTTTCAATGGGCGGCCACAGTGGTACAGCGGTTAGCATTGTCACCTCACAGCAAGAGGTTTTCTGGTTTGATCCTCAGCTGGGGTACCTACTGCGCAGAGTCTGCATGTCCTCCCTGTGGTCACGTGGGTTTCCCCCGGGTGCTCTGGTTTCCTCCCACATCCCAAAGACATGCTGTAGGTGGATTGGACATGCTAAATTGGCCTTAGGCGTGTGTGTGTATATATATATATATATATATATATATATATATATATATATATATATATATATATGTATGTATAGGTCTACTTTTAAATCTCTAAATACTGAAAGATCGACTTTCAGTATCTCGAGACTTAAATACCGAACACCCACTATACCGAAATATCAAAAACATGAATGTCACTATACGAAAATTCATTATACTGAATTTTCAGCATACAACATTCAGATTTTTAATATATCCTCCACCACAAAAGCAATACCACCAACAAAGACACCACCTCCCTCCTAAACCTTAACTAAAACACTAAACACAAAAACCTACAAAACCTAAGCATAAGCAGGGGGGCTGCACCCCCTACACCCACTATGTGGGGGGCTGCGCCCCCCACACCTCCGAGGTCACACTACCATGAAATGCACAAAAAAACTACCCCTACACACCCTACACTTATTTCACACACCATCACACATACACTTGAAAAACACACATACTGCAGATTCACAAAACACACACCACCTTCAACAGTAACACACACACAGACACACACACACACACACACACACACACACACACACACACACACACACACACACACACACACACACACACACACACACACACACACACTCACCTATCTAACCCATCCAACACCCAAATCTTCCCACAACACTAAAACACAAAAAACCCTACCCAAAACCCTTAAACACTTCCAACTTACCTGAATCTCTGTACACAGCCACACATTGTCCACCATATCTAACTCACAGACCAGAATGCACCGCAAACACAAACCACAATACACCAACCCAACAGCAGATTTGATAATATAAAATTTGGTAAAGTGCAGTTTCGATTAACTGCACTTCCAAAATTTTGGTCTTGAGATACTGAAAGTCAATCTTTCTGTATTTCGAGACTTAAAAGGGATCCCATATATATATATATATATATATATATATATATATATATATATATATATATATATATAGGGTATACATTTGTGAGAAGGCACATTTCTGAATGGCTGTATGCACGAACCATGTAGCCAAATTCAGTTACGCCGACATCCCTAAATGTAAGAATATTGAACCTCAACATTCCTGATCACTCCACTGCCGAAATGAATGCTACCATGGGTCAAAAAGGGTGCAAGGTTTTGTAATTCGTCACTTTGGTTTTCGGATTTCGCAGTTAGCGGAAGCAGCATCGCAGATGTTGCCACTGAACTTTTGAAGGTCAACTTATATATAAATATATATTTATACAGAGAGAGAGAAATACTAGTAAAATTAACAAATGCAAACATACAAATTTAAATGTTAAATTTATATGGACAAGTGCTGTCTAGACAATTTTTAAGCATTTAGTTTATTTATTTTTTTAATTTTACTTTTGTTTTTGGTTTACATGTTTATAGACCTGAACACGAGAGCTTCTTTTTTCAGCCACAACCTAAAATGAAATTGCCTTATGAGAACCAAATGTAATGTGACCTACTAAATAACAGGGTAAAGGATGACAACTATATTCAAAAATTCAAAAACATAGGTTTGCCTGTTGACCAATGAAGCTGTGTTAAAAAAGTGTGTGTGTCAGTTAGAGGTATGGGTAAATGGCAAAGAAATTACACTGTGAAGATGGGGAAAAACATCGCTCTTGGGGGTGTTTGAGGACAAGGAATGACAAACCAAAGAAAGATATGGTGAGTTACTTGAAAGTAATTATACAGAGGTGATGATCAGGTCTTGTCTGTATCATGGGAGAGATGGTGGAACAGCTGAAGTAGTCAGAAAAGGGCAGGGGGTAATGCACTTCTTGGTTGCCTTGCGTTTGCATTCCCTGTGTTCCATCAGGAAACATTTGGCCTTGACTATGAATGTTTGTATTCTGTGTTCGTCCCGGAGGGGTTTTTGTGCTTGATTACTGTGAAGAAGCAGCCAAAGATGATAGCGCTGGGCCTGTTATGACTAACCGTCACCTTGAGCATACAGAGTTCATATCAGGCTAAGGAATTCACTATGCCAAGGAGCACTTAAAAACCATGTGGAGTTTTCAGCAACAATTTTTCAGGCTACAAAGATCGAGAATTACAGAGCTGCACCTCTGGGGTACCTCATTATTATGAAGTTAATGTTTAAGGTGAAACAAAAGTTATACTTTCTTTACATCAATAAAGTTCTGTGGCAGGGCAGTTACAAATATACAATTTTTATTACCTACTATAGTAACTGTATAGATAGCCTATCTGTATTCTTGTGACCAACACATACAATAAACACTTAGATTTGTAGGAATATCTTGTATAATTTTGCTTCTGACTTGCACAAATATGACTTGTAAATACTTATTTTTGTGTATCATAAAACAATGGAGAATACTTCAAAGGTCATTACTTCAGTATTTTTATGTACAGTATTGCTTTTAACTACTCACCTTCAGAATGCTCCCATTCCCTCTGCCACGTAATATTTCAACAACTACTGGATACTGGATATTACCTTCTGGAGACACAGAGAAGTATTTTGCAAGGCTTGTGGAGTCAGTGTAGTCCCTCGTGCATGTTTATGCTATGAAAATGTATCGTTTTCCATCAGGTGCAGGACATCTGTAGCTTAAAATAGATAATTTATTACAATGTATCAGTCCTAGCTGCACCAAAAATACTTGTGTGCCAGTCTGCAGCTGTTGTGTAAACTTAACATAAAATCTTTACTGCTTCATGAGGTGTTTCATTAGTGCAAGACCATCACTCCTAGCTTGCACAGGAAGACCTACCCATATTAAATTCTGTAGGCCTTCTGTGTAAATGCTTCAGAATATATAAAGAGGCAGAGGCAACTAGAAAGCATTCTATGGAGTTTATAAACATTGTTGTACAAAGTTTTTTTCAGGCAATAAAATAATAAAGTGAGATGATGACATATATAACAGCAGCAATTTTATGCATTAATATCCTCGACACAGTTTTAAACATTATTTTAAAATCAATCTGACAAGCAGAGAAATGTGAGTCAGAAAACAGTGGTATAAATAAATAAAATCTGTATTTTGCTTCCACTTAGGACCCATTTAAATAGTACTTGAGATATGTACCATTGTCATCAACTGAACATTTCATCTGAGAGCAGCACACTGCCAGTGTTATGTTATTTGCTTTCTGCTATATTTGGATATGAACACTTAACAATTTTGTCCAAACTGTCAAAAGGGAGTAGAACACGTAACCTTCCATCCTGGACAAAGATGTGCTATGATAAAGTCATACTGATATCTAGACCATACCAGTGCTGGTGTACATATTCTCAAACAACATATCTCATTAAAATGGACTATGGTCAAAGGGAATATGCTTTAACAGTTATTCTGCATTTAGATTCTTAGAAGCAGTGAATGTATTTCACTAATACCTCCCCCCACAGTTTTCCTATCAACAGCTGTCAAGTGGATTTTGGAATCAGGCAGTCTCCAAGGAAATGCACATGCCATGAGCTTAGATTTAAACTCAGCTTCTATTTATCGAATCATTACAATGTGTTGGAATTATTTTTGCAAAATGCTGAGATAGAAGTTCAACTGTGCTCTCTCGGTACACAGTACACTGGTCAAATTTAAAACGGCACATTACTTTTTCTTAGAAAAGAAGTGTATTCAAACATACCATGGCTTTCTTAGAATATCAGTTTTACATGCACAGACAAATGGAAGTAAAACTGGAGTTTGTTTACTGCTTCAAGGGTAAAGCAGATGATAAGAGCATTTATACTGTTACAATGAAAAGTGCAAACAATGGTACCACTGCATAGTATGACAGAATTAGTGCCAAAAATGACACACACACACTTCAGCCAGCCAACCAGAATGAATACATAAGAAATCCTTATAAAAAACAGATCCAAAAGAAAGCCTGGTTAATGTAGCAGGCAAACTGCCACACAAAAGGAAGACACTAAGAGTTAAATTTAAAATGACTGACTGAGCTCAAGGGACCCAGGACAGTGACTGAGGCCATCAAGGAAGGAAGGTAAAATATTCGGTTCTGCAAAGCACAGGCAAAAAGAAAAAAAGGGACAGAAACTACATTACAGATAATAAAAGGAGGCTATTACTATATTTAAATGTCTATATAATGCCTGAATTAAAAGGCAAAACAAGTTTAGAAAGAGAAACAGAAAGAAGGATAAAAGAACAGACCTGGGTGCATAGTCAAGAATTTAAATGTTGTTAGGGAGCTAAAATACTACAAGGATGTAGTTGGAGATGATCTTAGTTCTCAGTCTTTGTGAAAGGACAGCTACAACCTAAGCTGACATTTCCTTTTGCTAACGTGTAGTTCCCTTTCTATGAAATGATCTGTGCATAGTCACATGAAGTCAAACATGAATGAACAGTTTTGTCCCTTGTAGCATTTATATGCTGTTCAGCTGCCTTTCATGTTTTATTTGGATGAAATCTTACAATACATTCTTCAGGAATTTGCCTCCTCAGCACTCACATCATATTATCTATCACAGTTTATTGTTTGTGGTCCAGGAAAAGCCTATATACCAAGGTGTTTGCAATCCTTCCTTACTCTTCCTCACAATGGAGTCATAAATCCCTTGAGTGTCTAAGGATTCCCATCTCTTTTACTTTGCACTGTCATTTGCTATTCACAGCTGCCTTTTTTCTTTCCCACTAGACAATAAACATGTTGATTCTTTGCAGGGTAACAGCTTATTTACTCTGCTGTATGAAAGCAGCTGGGGATGGCATACTACGTGCCAAGAATCCTGATACCACTGGACATTTATAGCTGACTGATTCCTACTTTTCAATCACATTTAAACAATTTTGTAGCTGTATAAGAAATGACTTATTACTGTAAGTTTAAAACAAATAAAGAATGCCATTAGGAAAAATACTCACACTCTGTGCAAAGATTATGAAAGTAAGTACTGCTACTCTAAATAAATGGAACCTAACAGGGTATGGCATTGTAATCTCATGTTCTGGGGACACAGAATGCTTTAAAGGAAGGTTGGTTAAAAAATAGCACAACCATTCTCATCAAGTCATTTTTGTTAGAACAGAATATGCATTAACAATAAATACTTGCACCATGTGGACATTAGTATTACATTATACAATGTATATATACTTTTAGTTTCTGATAATAGTGGTTCTTTAAAGAGGAAGTACCTTGGGATGATACTGTAGCATATCCACTACTTCTTGATCTACAATAAAAAAGTGTCAGAGGTCATAGGTCACACAGAGAAGGTGAGCAAATAGGAAGGACTAGGGTCCCGAGTAAATGTTCTCAATTATATAGGACATGAATGTTGTAGGCCACAAGAAGTAAAATACATGGTGGTGGTGGTGCTATGACTCAAGGAGAGTAACAGAGGGTGTTTATTACCTGATAGGGCAAGAATCAAAACAAAATTGTCTGACAGTGCAAGCACCATGACAGGAAAAAAAAGTATAGAGGAAACATTTGTTCAGGCCTGTAAATTATCTAGAATAAGTTATTTATTTTTATTTATTTTACGTTTGTTAACTGGGGGTGTCTGACTCAGCTGAAAAAGCCCTTTCTCAGCAGAGGCCCGGGGAGAAAAGCTTCACAAAGAAAAATTACAGATACATTTAGTTATTTAGACATGATCAGTATGCACACAAATTACAATAGACATGTTTTTACAGTGGTATGCGGCACATCAACAGTTACAGTGGAGAGAACAAACAAAAAAATATTAATTTAAAAATAAAGGTAATTAATAGATTTGTGGTGTACAGCTGAAATTTGGAACATAGGTGGAATACATACATAGTACACAGGTACAGTACATACATTGTAGATTAGCCAGTGTTTGTGAGTAAGACTGAAAACTATTATCAAGTACTCTAGATTTAATATGTATACCTTATTCGCTTTCACTAGCCTGGGGAGGAATCATGGCACTACCACCTTTGCTTGAGATGTTGCCTAATGAGGTTTTTAAAGGAGGCTTTGGATGATGTGTTTTGAGTGCTAGTGGGGACAGAGTTCCATTTTTTAGCCACTGAACTACTATATAGTGCATCTCCAAAGCTATTGTAGCTGTTGGAGACTTCTAGTAGTAGTTTGCTTGATGATCTAAGAGGCCTTTTGACTGAGTGATGTACTAGATTTTTGAGGGCAGGACATTTATTGGGGCGGTAATAGATAGAATGACAGAATAAGTTCTCTGGGTGAATGTTAAAATGACTTTTTATCAAACTGCCATTGGATGAGCTCAATAAAATGAATTTACACATGCTGATAAAATTTACAACTTCCCTGAAGTATTGTAACCTCAGAGTTAGTTGTAATATGAAACATATAAATAATATACTTAACAATCAGACCACATTGCAAAGTCAAAACAAAAAGTCTGTCTTACAAAAAGAAGGTCTAAGACACCAAAAAGTAAAATGAAATCAAGGAGTTGCTAAACTATAAAGCTAATGATTCAGTGTTAGACTTCCATGCATATAGACTAGTTTATAACAAGTTTAGCATCCACAATAAACAACAATTCCACTATCAGTCTAAACTTTTTGCTACTACAACAATGAAATAAGATAATGTCTTAAACAGCAGCTGTCTGTAACTGGTGATGTGCTTTAACACAGACTCCCATTCGTTAGGTAAATTAGAACATGGACAGATTGCAGAAATCCACCATGACGCAACACCAGGTGAGACTGCACTAGTCCACATTGTGCTACATGTAATATCATGCAAAGGAAACTATGACACAATTTTACTATCCTAGTAGATCAGATTGTGAAAATTGATCCAATTATAAATGAAAAGAAAACCAAGTCCTTGGTATCTGAAGGTGACATCTTACCTGCTAGAGGTGCCTTACACACGTTTCATGCCAATAAAGTCAGACAAGTTTTGTTTGTTCTGCTGAAGTATCTTGGCTTTGTTTCAGATCATTTAAAAGATGTTTTAAAGTTCCTGCAAAAGCTAAATGCTATATTCAGACTTGAAGACTTTCTTACTCCTAAAACCAGATTAACACCTGCCAGGTGTAGTCTATCACAATATCTTCTCATTGCAGCACTGTCTTCATTAACCCCATGTAAAAGTGAATGTGTATGGTTTGAATGGAATTATCATAAATTTGTACATTTGCTATAAGCTTATCTCCTACTATATGTATATTATACAACGACCCCCCGTTAATATTCCAAAAGTGCACGCTGATTGGTCAGCATGCACGTTGTAAATCAAAGACTTATACTAATGGAAAAAGGTCCGGTCGCCCGGACTTTTTCCATTAGTATAAGTCTTTTTTTTTTTTTTTTAACAGCAACGGAGAACGCAAGATCTCCATTGCTTTTTAAAAACTGTCTTGCTATGTTAAAGGAGTTTAACATAGCGAAACAGTTTTAAAAAAAGTAAAGGAGATCTTCCTTTCTCCATTGCTTCCACCCACAGCTCTGACGTACTGCAGTACATCAGAACTGCTGCAGAATATCAGACAGCTGCGGAAGGGCAGCACGGAGGCATTATATAATGCCATTATTTAAGAAAAGTAAGTATTTTTTTTCTTAAATAATGTCATTGTATAATAGCAATAACCCACTTCTGGGTGTGGGTAATGCTGGATTTACCCATGGTTGTCTTTGTTTGGCCACTCGGGCTTCGCCTTCGTGATCAAACCACACCAACCATGGGTAAATCCAGCATTACCCACACCCAGGCGTGGGTTATTGCTTAATTAGACAATGGGCAAACTGTACATCAACACCTGATTGGAGAATGAGCATTCTCCAGCTGGGTGTTAAAGTACAAGTAATGCCCAGTGAAAAACGAGTCCACCACCTCACAGCAGCTCATCAAGCCACCATGGAGCTCGGACTGAAGAAACGGAATGGCCACCATTATTTTACACTCGCTAAGCAGTGGTTTTGCTGTTTAGCGAGTGTAAAACATTAAAAAAAGAAAAAGGTAAGTATGTGTCTGCATGTGTGTGTGTTTGTCTGTGTGTGAGTGTATACGTGCATGTCAGTGAGAGTGAGTCGTTATTTTACACTCGCTAAGCAGCGCTTTTGCTGTTTAGCAAGTGCAAAATAAAAAGAAAATACAGCGTGTCTGAGAGTGTATGCGTGTATGTAAGTAAAAGAAAGAGAGCGATTGAGTTTGTGTGTGATTTTCTGTCTGCAAGTGTGTGAATGGGTGCATGAAAGCAGGGAGACTGTGTGCATGTGTGTCTGCCAGTGAGAGGGAGAAAGAGAGAGAGAGATGGATGTAGAGAATGAGAGAAAGTGAGAGTGATGTGTGAGTGAATGCATGTATGTAAGCAGAGGGGACTGTCTGTATATGTTATGTGTGTGAAAGGAGGAGACTGTGCATGTGTGTATGGGAGAGAGACAAAGAGAGGGAGATGGATGTAGAGAGTGAGAGAAAGCGAGAGTGATGTGTGAGTGAATGCATGTATGTAAGCAGAGGGGACTGTGTGTACATGTATGTGTGTGAAAGGAGGAGACTGTGCATGTGTGTATGGGAGAGAGAATGGCCTGTATGTTGTTTCACTTGCTTATTTTTTTTAAATTATATTATTTGTTTTATATATAGATTTAATGTAAAATGCTTCCTCCAATACCACTGCCATATACTACAGCAAGTTTGAAACAGTAAGCAGGGGAACTATTTTACATTAAAAAATATCTATAAAAAATAATATAGTCCTTAAAAAAAAAAAAAAAACAAGTAAAACACGACAATTTTACAGTGAGCCCATTGTCTAAGCACAATAATGCCCTCCAGGAAGTGTGTTAATGTGTAATTAATGCCCTTCCAGGGGTGCAGAGTCCCTCGCCTGCAGCATCGGGCCTCGCAGCACTCCTGGGCGGGCATTATTTACACATTAACACACACTCTGTCTTGCATTATTGCTTACATACTGTTTTACTCTCACTACACATAGAAATGTCATCAGCTATGACTCTCATACATGCCTACCTACATGTATGCGTATTTGCATGTATGCCTGTCTTACATGCATACATATTCACACATTCATAGGTGTTACTAAGATAATGGCCACAGAAGGCCTTTTTAAGCCTAGCCAAGCTTTCTCATTTGTAGATGACAGAATAAATTATCCATGGGTATATAGCTGGGTTTAGGTGGCAGAGCATTTTCAAACTGCCTCTTTTCAACAGGGGAATATATAAGAGTCCAGGGGGAAATTTTCAATTCCTAATCCACTGGTCCAGGTTGCTTTTGAATAGGACCAGGGACAAATTCTGTTTCACATAGAAGGAAGTCTGTTCCAGAGAGCAGGTAATCTACATGTACCTGCCCCTCCAGGTTGTTCTATTTATGTTCAAGTGAGGTTTAAATCCTACCTTCATGTATTTCCAATGTTCTTAGACTTCTGGATTTGCAGCAAGTCCATTGATACTGGATCAGATAATGTGTAGTAAACCAAGCACAGATTACCACTCAGTAGTCTGTAGGATATGAGTATAAAGATAGGGCTTTGAGGTGGTCTCCGTATTCTACTTGGTTAATGTCTTGTATTCTTTTTGTGAGGAACCTCTGTGGCCATTCCAGTTGTTGCATATACCTAGTCAGGTACCTAGCAAAGGCAGTACTGTATTCAATAATTGAACTAATGAGGGCTGAGTACAATGATATAATGACATCCTTGGACCTGGATGCCATACCCTTGTTTATACCCTTGAGGGGAAGCGCAGTGGTACAGAGGTTAGCATTATCACCTCACAGCAAGAGGTTCTCCAGTTTGATTCTCAGCTGGGGTGCCTTCTGTGCGGAGTCTACATGTCCTCCTTGCATTCACATGGGTTTCCAGCAGGTACTCCTGTTTCCTCCCATGTTACAAAGATACATGTCTAGAGCATTTTTCTCAGGGCTTCTGCTGGAAATGGGCTCAGTCACTGTCTACATATCTTCCCAAGCCCCTGACCACTGGGTCTGCTCTTAAGGGTGTGTTGTCTATGTAGTAATTCCTTAGGGAGGCTGACTTCCCAAAGGATACTGCTATACATTTTTGGTGTTCAGTTTTAGGCCATGGCTCTGGCACTGTTTATTAGTTTCTGACAAGCTCTCTTGAAGGATATTAGTGTCCTTGGGGATTCTATGATTGTGTCAAGCTTGCAGTCTCCACAAACCTGGTCATCCAGAGGCCTTTGATGTTAGCTTTGACTTCTGAAAAGTAGATTCCAAAAAGAAGAGTCCCCAACACTGAACTCTGAGGGACTCCACTAGTGACTGATCTTTTTGTGGAAGTAGAGTCCCCTATCCTGACATTCTGTGTCCTATCTGTTAGCCAGTTGGCTATCCAAAGGGTGACATAAGGGTTTATTCCTAGTTTCTGGAGCTTTCTGACAATGTCCAAATGGGGAATAGTGTTGAATGCTTTGGCCAGGTCAAGACAGAAAGTGTGTACCATTTTGCCCTTGTCCTTAGCATTGGTGACTTTCTTGAACATGTCCACCAGGCTGAGCAGCCACAATCTGCCTATGACAAAACTATACTGTGTTGAATCCAGTGTCTGAAGGTTTCCTATGTCTTTATAATATCCATGATTATTCTTTCTATGGCTTTACATATAAGACATATAATACATATGGGTATGTAGATGGTCTGCCCTTCTGCAGAGGGATAACTATTGCAGCCCAACATTTGCTAAATACAAGACCAGTTAGGAAGCTAAGGGTGAACATTCAGAGGGCTCAATTGGTCATGTTTCATGCTATTCAGGAGGCATCCTGAAATATTATCTGAGCCCATAGATGGAGTATTTTTTGCCCTGGAGATGATAGCTGATTATTATGGTTGAGGGTTTCTCTTGAGAGGTGTTGGGGGGTGAGGTATAATTGGAAGTAAATTTATCATCTGGTAGGTTTGCAATACCCCGTGGCTCAGTATAGGTGGTTCCATTTACAGTTAGTTCAACATACTGCTTTGTATTGTCTTTAAGATTGTGGACATAGCTGAAGAAGGCCTTGTACTTGTCTATTGCCTGCAGGGCTATCTTTAGCTCAAATTTGGCTTTGGTGACTTGATAAGACTCATGAGTTGCTTATTTATTTTGATGAGGGTTTTTTTGTCTTGCTGGGGATTGCACTTCCTTGTTTTAGCCATGGTTTTCTTCCTTTTGTTATATAACTTCTTGATGTTGGGATTCTACCAAGCTGGTCTGTTCTTTGATTTAGTCCCATGCTATGTTTTATTTAGTCCTGTGCTCATTTCAGGTGGATACAGCTGTTTACATGATGGTATAGGGTTTCAGTGAACAATTAAGCAGTGGAAGTGGAATTCAGTTTGGAAGTTGGAGTTTGAAATTTTGCCTGGATACCACTCAGTAATAGGAGGCTTGCTATGGAATAATTCCTAAATATTCAAAGTTTAGATAGAGTCACAGGTTTTAGTTTAGTTTCAAAAGATACAGCTTTATTGTCCAACCTAACAAAGTCAGGATGTTGCATATGGGTGGGCAAAGATCACCCATGTTTGGGAGGACCACGTCATGGATGTTGGCACCTCTAGTGGGTTTCCAGACTAGCTGATCCAGACCATTTATGCTGACAAAGTGTAGGGATCTCTGGGCCTATGCATTAGAAGTTTTGTATGTTTTCCAGTTTATAGTGTGGTATATAGTATGGTAGTCAAAGTCATCCAGGAATATAGTTTTGGGTTCAATCTGGAGTGACTCCAGCTCATTTAGGTATGTAGTATGGGTGTCCTTGGTCATAGAAGGGAGCCTATTGCTTGCAGTGATATGCTTTGGGACTTTATTTAAAGTGGATTGGGCAAGGAGAAGCTCTGTTGCATCATACCGCTTGGCCATTCTTGAGGTGCGACAGCTTTTGTCCATTTCTGTACAGTAGCTGGTCTAAATGTGTGTGAAAGGCATTATAGCCCTTTACTGCTGTAGCGCTCTCCATGGCTTAAAACCATGTCTCTGTTACTACACAGATGTCTGCATTCTCCAGGGTAAGGATAACTTGCAGGGAGTGGAGTTTTTGTTTAGACTTCTGGCATTGAGCAATAATTTTGATGTATTAACTGCCGACTTTGATACACTTTCCCATAAGATACAAACCACTTAAAATATTGCACTACACAGAACTGCTTAAATTAAAAACAAATCACAAAACATCAAAGTATAGAAACATGTCCTTTGGTGTGTATGTTGCTGTGGTGGTTTGGTGAGGCTACAGGACACCGAGTCCCCTTCCATGAATCACAACTTATCACAACTTCTCGATCAGTTTTTGTAACTGAGAGTTGCTACAAGTATGAATTCTATTAATGTGCTAGCATCAATGCAATGTTTTTTGGCTTTTCAGTTTTCTCCACAGTTGAATGACTATAGATTTATAGTTAGGGGGCATGGGGTGCATCTCCTAACATGGAGGGAGCAGAGAGTTTGCACACTGCAAAAACATTTTTTTTGTTTGATATTTGCATGTGTCTGAAGTTTCAGCTCCTCTTCAACTCTGAGTGAGATACTTCTTTTATGCTGGACCTTCAGGTCAGCAGTTGGTTAGTGGCATATTGAACATTTATACCTTCTAAGCCTTGAAGGGAAGAGCCTGTCTTTTATGGTCATAAGAGGTTTGAAAACAAGTCATGGCTCAGGTTAGGCAAGATTCATTGCACAGGGGGCACCATTCTAGGTTTGGTAGTTCTATTAGTTGAGTAGTTTCTACAGCTTCTGGAATGGAATGGAAAGGAACGGACAACAACTGCTATGGGCGTTAGCGTAACCATTTTAAATGACCATTGTGAAAAGACAAGAAGGAGTTCAGTGGCATGGCATTTACTGGGGAAGGTAGTGACGATCAGGTGAAGAACAAAGCTGCTTCCAGTGGAGGGAATGGACCTCATGGGGCTATGAATAATTCTGTAAGTATGATGAGTGTGACAAATCAGTTATGCCATACTAGGACCCAACCGGTCAATGTTCAAGCAAAATGAAGTTATTCCTTGAGCACTGGCAGTATATCTTTAAAATATCATCTTCAAACAATGGCACTGAAGAGGATGGAGGCATATAGGATCATAGAATAATAGGAGGTTACTAGGCTAATGGCCCTGGGGCCTTTACAAGCCTAGCCAAGAATTTATCCCCCTCCCCAAAAAAAAAAAAACCTCAATCAGCACCTGTTGCCCCTGTTAGTGAAGGACAAAGGTGGAACCCCAGGGACAAATTTGTGGTTTCCCATCCACTCGTCAAGGTTGTGCTTGAAGAGGGTCAGCGAGGTACTCTGACATGTATGGGAAGTCTATTCCAGAGACAGGGCAGCCTCTGAGAGACAAACCTGTCTCTCCAGCAGGTTTTGTTGATGTTGCATATTAGATTTAGTCCTATCAAGTGAGTAATGTGCAAGGAGTTAGACTTATGGATATGGACCATCTCTAGTAGGGCAGTGTCCGATATTGCCTTGTAGGCAAGACCCAGATCACCTCTGAGCAATCTGTATGATACCGAGTAAAGTGATATTGATTTGAGCCTATCTGCATAGGACAGGTGTTGGAAGCCACAGATTCTCTTTGTGAGGTATTTCTGTGTCCTTTCCAGTTGGTGCAGGTATTTGGAGATGTACATACCAAATGGGGCGTTATACTCAATTATAGGTCTAATGAGGGAGGAGTACAGAAATTCCCTCCGGTAGAGCTCTTTTGAGTGTGTACCTTTAACTCCCAGTGGGTGTGGCTTCAGCCTTTAAAAAATTAAGTTATCACCTTGCAGTTCTAACAAATGCTCATTTACAGAGTTCAAATATCAAAACAATTGTGTTTGCCATCATGTATGCTTCAAGATAAAATATTCTGATACCTTGTATGTAACATGGTTTTGAAATTATTAATACAAATATGAACATGCAATATTTGACGCCTAGAAGAGCAGTAGGAGGTAACTGCAGAAACGCCTGGAGACGTCACTCGGCTGTAATAAGTTTAATAACCTCTTTTTTTCTGGATGCATTCCCTTTACTTATGAGATGAACCAAGTAAAAGGCTTTTCTGGCCACTGCTGCTACATGATGGTCAAATGTGAGATTGTTGTCAACCTGAGTACCCAAGTCTGTCACCACAGGTTGTGTACTTATGGGGTTGCCGTTGATGTGGTAATCAGTAGGGGTCATGTTTTTGCTGAATGGTATGATGATAGATGTTTTTTACATTTAACTTAAGGCCATGACTTTGGCACCAGTTATTTGTAGGTGTGAGACTCTCTTGCAGTATCGTAACATCATTCGGGGAGTCAAAGACAGCACCCAATGTACAGTCATCCGGAAACTTGGTCAGCCACTGGCCCTTTGTCTTTGCCTGGACCTCTGAGAAGTAGATGCCAAACAGTAGGCATCCCAGGACAGATCTCTGGGGAACACCACTAGTGACAGGTCTGCTGTTGAAGGTGTTGGCACCTATTTTGACCTTGTGGGTCCTATCTGTGAGCCAGTTGGCCACCCACCTGATCAGACAGAGATTAACATCAAGTTGTGTTAGCTTTTTGATAATGCCCAAGTGTGGAATTGTGTCAAAGGCCTTGGGAAGGTCAAGGTAAGCTGTATGTACTGACTTTCCTTGATCTAGGGCCTTGGTGACAGTCTCAAAGAAGTCAGCTAGGTTCAGTAGGCGAGATCTGCCCTTGATGAATACGAATTGGGTGGGATCAAGTGCTTGGAGATTTCCTATGTCCTTGTTTACGAGATCCATAATAATATGCAGACTTGTCAAGCTAATGGGGCAATAGTTTCCTGGGTCAGTAGTGGCACCACCTTTCTGCAAGGGGATGACATTGGCGGTCCTCCACTGTGCTAAAATGAAACCTGTAATTAGGCTGTGGTTGAATAGGGCGCTCAATGGCAAAGCTAGTTCTTGCCAGAGATGGTGCAGAATACAGCCTGGGATACTATCAGGGCCCATGGAAGCTGTTCTTTGCCTTCGATAGGGACTTTGACACTTGATCTATAGAGATGTGAGGTGTGGGACAAGTATCAGGGATGTCGACTGGGCCTTTGGGGAGCAATAGGGGGTGAAAGTTATGCTGAACCTATCAGCTAGCAGGTTGGCTAAGTCAACAGGATTGGTGTAAGTGGTACCATTAAGTACAAATTAGGAACAAACCTGGGCTTTGTCATGGAGGTTCCTAACGTAACTGAAGAAGGACATATGGTTTCCCTTTGTTTCAGAGGCTAGTTTCAACTCATAATTGGCTTTGGAGGTTTTCACTAGTGATCTAATTTGCTAGTTGAGTCAGAGGAGGGAGTTTTTCCTATTTGGAATTTGTTCCTTTTCACCCCATATGCAGTGTGTGTGTGTGTGTGTGTGTGTGTGTGTGTGTGTGTGTGTGTGTGTGTGTGTGTGTGTGTGTGTGTGTGTGTGTGTGTGTATATGTATATGTGTGTGTTTATATATAAATATATTTATATTCACACACACACACACACACACACACACACACACACACACATATATATATATATATATACATGTATATATATATATATATATATATATATACCAATATATATATACATACACACACACCTCAATATGGCTTCCCCTAGTAGTTCAGCTGTTAGGCAGATGAAAGTTCACTTGAAAACATAATCATCAGGGACATTAGGATATTGTTTTCTGAGATTAGGTTAAATTTAATATTGCCTCTATTCTTAACCAGTAGAAACACTTCTCCACAATCCAAAAATGTGTCTGTTATCACAGAAGTAGAGATAGCTAGGCCTGAAAATGGAGACTTCTGCTTTTCCTTTAGATATTCAATAATACATGTTATATCTAGTTACAGCTGAAGGACCCAAGCCTCCATTGTAGCCCAATTTATTTGCTATATTTTTCTGACTATTATTGTAGATATTTGCAGACCATTCATATACACTTAGCATGCCTCTCAATTTTTGTCATATTTTGTTTTGTTTTTTCCTCATGCAGTTTGTAGTTTTCTGGCACATTCCTGAGGACTGAAGTCACCATTTGGGTTTAAGACTTTATATCCTTGAGAAAAACCATGCTAAATAACATCCTGTTATTGTAGCAACGTTTTAAGTTTATACGAAGAATATTTAAAAATTGTCCCTATTTTTGGGTCTTTATCCCCTATTATTTCAGGCTTTGTCCAGATTTTTTGTGCTAAGGTGAGAGAAATGACACTTAGGCTGTAGAAAATTATACGAGAGTGGGGAGGAGCAAGATGACTTGGGGTTAATTTGATGCTACTGCCCCTCAGAATTTTAATGAAGGCTAAACATATTAGGTTGTAGACTTTTTTGAAAAAGGGAAATAGATTTTGATAATTATTTAAAAGTGTGAGTTGTGTTGTAAAGCAAGAGATACAATTTCATGGTGGTAATTTTCGCAAGCTTCTGAACTTATTTTAAGATAGATTTCTAACACAATGTTCACAAACATTTATTACTGGTAGGAGTTAAAACATTTATGCTTCTATGAAATTTATTTGTTTTTGTTTGCTGGAAAGTCCTACTGAACAAAGCCTTAATTCTTCAAAGGAAGCCTGAAGAAAAAAGCTCCAGGACAGGAAATAACTTCAACGACATTAGGGTAATTATATGGCATTTATATAAACATCAAGAAAAGCATAAGTACAATAGTGAGATGCAAAATAAAAATTAGTACATATATAAACTAATACATAGATATGACATCCACTTATGTGGAACTAGTTTGAGCTAACAGGTCTTATGACATAATTTGAAATTCCTAAACAATCTAAACCATAGTATTATGTAATAGTGGTAATCTAAACATAGTATTATGTAATGGTGGTAATCTAAACATAGTATTATATAATGGTGGTAATCTAAACCATAGTATTATGTAATGGTGGTAATCTAAACCATAGTATTATGTAATGGTGGTAATCTAAACATAGTATTATGCAATGGTGATAATCTAAACATAGTATTATGTAATGGTGGTAATCTAAACCATAGTATTATATAATGTTGGTAATCTAAACCATAGTATTATGTAATGGTGGTAATCTAAACATAGTATTATATAATGGTGGTAATCTAAACATAGTATTATATAATGTTGGTAATCTAAACCATAGTATTATATAATGGTGGTAATCTTAACATAGTATTATGTAATGGTGGTAATCTAAACATACTATTATATAATGTTGGTAATTTAAACCATAGTATTATGTAATGGTGGTAATCTAAACATAGTATTATGTAGCAGTGGTGTGTATGTTTATAGTAGATTTAAAAACTAGAAGTAGAAGAATGAACACTATAACCAATTAAAAGAAATAATAATAAAAAAATTGAAAAAAGTTTTAGTTTACGCCAAGATATAGAACACCCACCATCTCTCAGCTTAAGTTTCTAAGCAGCAGGTAAAAGTGATGCAATATATTTATTTATTTATTTCATTTATTTTACTTCTATTTAGCAGGAAAGTCCAACTGGAAATGAAGGCCATTTTCAGTGGAGGCCCAGGGAGAAAACTCCACAACAGTTTACAGCAAAACGCAATGAATATAAAACATGCAACATAATGAATAATAATGTACAACAATAGTATAGTTTACAAAAAATGTGTAGGAATTTATACAGTATATACAATGAGTAGATTCTTCATAGTCAGGCTTAAATTAGATTTACATTGAGAGGATTTTTTTATATAGTCAGACTTATAGAGATTTACGTTAGGAGGAATATTCATAGTCAGGATTAAAGAGTATCAGTTGATGTTATATAGGTTGAAGGGTGTATTGTCTGAAAAAGTAGAAGAGTTAGCACATCCGTATACTTGAGTTAGGTCCCAGTAAATACAGATGCTTATTGCAGTTGAAATAAATAGAGATTGGATAAGGAAGATGGGGGGTAAAATTATTATGGTGGGGTTAGGGCTAGGGAAAGGGAAAAAGAAGGGTTTAGTCTACATGTTAATGTGGTAAAGGAGGATGGGAGTATAAATGGGGTTACGTGTAAGAGAACTGAGGTTTAATTATGTAGGTTTGATATCAATAGTAAGAATTAACAGTGAATTGTATGAGGAAATATCTTTTAATTATATATACCTGGCCTATCGGAGGATTGATTTTTTTGTTACAAGATATGGTGGATCAAGGTGAAATAAGTCCGGAAGTGTGCAACTATCTTCATGTGCAATATCCTGTGGTGCCTAGTATATTTGGGATCCCCAAAATACACAAAAGCACCACTGATCCACCAATGAGACATATAGTTAATGCTAGGAGATGGAAAACCTACCCTCTTGGTAAATATGTTGACACGATGTTAAAGAACTGTTTAAACTCTTTCAATCACTTGTGTAGGAACTCTTGGGACTTTTTATTGAAAATTAAGAACTTGAGGTTTTCCAGTAATTGTATTTTCCTTCTAGTGGACGTGGTTGAATTAGTCAATGTAATCCCACACAACACGGGTTTTGAATGGTTCCATGATTTTCTCGGTGAATTTTCTGGCACGAGTAAAAATGACATCAATGTTTTGGTTTTCTGTATGGAAATGGTTTTGAAAAATAATTTTGTCTTCCTGGAGGAACAACATTTTCACCAGATTAAGGGATTAGCTATGGGGGCCTCCTGTGCCCCCATATTTGCCAATATTGTACTTCTTCAGTGGGAAAGACAATATTTATTTGACAAATTTCCAGTTAAGCTTGAAAGATATATCTCCGATTTTTAGATGATATTTTTATTGTGTGGGATCAACCTGAAAGTGAGATTAGTGGTTTTATTGCATATTTGAATAACCCAAGTTCCTTTTTTAAGGTCTACTTAGTCATATGATTTCGACAGTATTAATTATCTTGATGTCAGGCTTTCCAAGGATAATAATGAACAGTGTTTGGTTAGTTCCATTTATAGAAGTCAATTAAACAGCAAAGAACCAAACCAGGAAGTAAATGCACACACAGCCAGGAGATGGAACAGTTCGTTGTAAGTTCACCAAAGCAGATTCAATAAATCCAGGTAGGCACCAAACGAATTCAAATAATTCCTTTATTCAGAACCACAGAATGATAACACACAAGCGCTTTCGCTCAGACAAATTCTGAGCTTTATCAAGTGACACCATGCTGTTAAATCAGGTGTCTTATATACCTTGAGAATCCTAAATTAATTAGGAAGCACTGCCAATTGACATTTTAAAGAGACTATGCGCTTTTCCACATATTTAAAAATTCCATTAAAACAAAATATATAAAACTAGTGGTACAGTATGCTTAAAATAATGCATTGATGCATCTATTACTGCTAAAAATGTTAATAACATAAAAATAAGCAAAACATTGTACACTGTTTCCCTGATGTTTAACTTTGTAGTGAAACTTGCTGTGTGCAAAAATCTGCACTTCTTTTGAAAATTGAAATAAGATGGAATGACTTGACATACCAACTGTTGTTCACATAATTGTGATATAAAGCTAATGCCCAATGTGGGTATAATAATATTTTCTTGGCCTCGTTGACAGCCCTGCTAGAAAAAGAGAACAGTGTATCTTGATTAAACTAAACTGTGCTGTGCAATAGGTCATTCCTTAACATAAACTTTGTGTGATATACCATTAAGTAAAAAACATGTCTGTGTGCATGGATACTTGTCGTAAATAATTATATGAGGAATATCAAACTAAAGTCTTGCCCTTTTTAATTTCAATAGTGGTTTGATACTGATCATACCGTTAAGCCCAGGGGGTCTCCCAGCATCTAGCTTTAATTGCCAAAGGAGTTCTCGGTATTCCAAAGTTGATTCCCAATCACCCCCCCTGGCATCAGGCTCAACTTGTTCCAGTACCATAAATCTCAGTTTTATGCTTGGACAGGTCAGGGAATGCTTGTAAAAAGCATTGGTTTCCTTCTTTTTATTTATATCGTAAAAATGTTCGTATATCCGCTTACGGAATTCCCTTTCCGTTTTTCCTACATAGAAACTGTTACATGTGGTGCTGAAGCCTAAATAGACCACTCCCTTGCTACCACATGTAAAATGGCCTGCTGGGTAGATTTTAAACCTTCTGGATGGAATGGTGATGCTTTTTTCTTCCAAGATGGCATGGCATTGGCTACATGCCCCGCATTTGAACGTACCCTTTCTTGCTGGGTTGATTTTCCTTTTAATGTTCTGCTTTTTTTCAAACATTTCCTTAAGATTGGTACCCCTTCTCCTTACAAATGAAGGTTGGTCAGGCAATAGCCCCCTAAACTCTTCAAAGAGGGTGAGTACAGGCCAATATTTTCTTATAGATTCCTCCATTTCCCTTGAATGCAAAGAATAGGTGTAGATAAAGCTGTTCTTAAATTCATTGGTAATAACGGGAACAGAACTGGCTAGTGTGCCCGTTCCCTTGCCCAAAAGGGGTGGGTAAACAGTTCCTCTTTTGGAATTTACCTCCTCGACCAAGCTTTTAAAGAGGTCCAAAGGATAGCCCCTTTCTAGGAACAAACCTTCCAAAAACTTGACTTCTGCCATGTAGTCGTCATGTCCACTACAAATCCTACTTGCCCTGATGAGTTGTCCTTTGACGATGCCTTTTTTCTGGAAAAAAGGATGTGCACTCTCAAAGTGCAGGACAGAGTTGGAGAAAGTGGGTTTTCGATACAGTTTGGATTGAAAACTGTTGTCCAAGTAATTTTTGTATATGGTGACGTCCAAATAATGCAATTGGTCTGGATCGATGGAATGGGTGAACTGCAAAAAATTGGTACTTGCGTTAATGTAGACAAAAAAACTCAAAAGCTCATCCTCAGACCCTTGCCAAAGAATGCAGATATCGTCGAGGTAACGTCTATAGAGGAGCAGATGTTGTTCCCAAGGGGGAACCAACACAAACTTGTGCTCCCATACGTGAAGCACCACATTGGCATAAAAGGTGGCACAAGATGCCCCCATTGCTACTCCTTTACTTTGCTTGAAGAGTTCTCCATTGAAAAAGATGAAATTGTTATGTAGTACGATTTCCATGAATTCAGTGACCAAATTGCTTAGTCTGTTATTCATGTCGGTTTCCTTGGTGAGAAACTCGCCAAACCAATCCAGACCCTCATCATGAGGAATACTTGAAAAGAGATCCTTGATGTCAATAGTCACCAACAACAAGTCAGGAGAAAACCTGGTAGTAGGAAAATCACACAGAAAATGCCAGGAGTCCTTGCATACATGCGTGAGCAGGGGGGTGAATCTCTTGGTCAGACAATCAATAAATTTGCCAATGGGTTCTGTGATTCCTCCTGCCCCTGCCACTATTGGCCTGAATGCTGGCGGATTGTTTCCCTTATGGATTTTAGGGATGCCAAATTATTTATGACAAGTATCCATGCACACAGACATGCTTTTTACTTAATGGTATATCACACAAAGTTTATGTTAAGGAATGACCTATTGCACAGCACAGTTTAGTTTAATCAAGATACACTGTTCTCTTTTTCTAGCAGGGCTGTCAACGAGGCCAAGAAAATATTATTATACCCACATTGGGCATTAGCTTTATATCACAATTATGTGAACAACAGTTGGTATATCAAGTCATTCCATCTTATTTCAATTTTCAAAAGAAGTGCAGATTTTTGCACACAGCAAGTTTCACTACAAAGTTAAACATCAGGGAAACAGTGTACAATGTTTTGCTTATTTTTATGTTATTAACATTTTTAGCAGTAATAGATGCATCAATGCATTATTTTAAGCATACTTTACCACTAGTTTTATATATTTTGTTTTAATGGAATTTTTAAATATGTGGAAAAGCGCATAGTCTCTTTAAAATGTCAATTGGCAGTGCTTCCTAATTAATTTAGGATTCTCAAGGTATATAAGACACCTGATTTAACAGCATGGTGTCACTTGATAAAGCTCAGAATTTGTCTGAGCGAAAGCGCTTGTGTGTTATCATTCTGTGGTTCTGAATAAAGGAATTATTTGAATTCGTTTGGTGCCTACCTGGATTTATTGAATCTGCTTTGGTGAACTTACAACGAACTGTTCCATCTCCTGGCTGTGTGTGCATTTACTTCCTAGTTCCATTTATAGAAAACCTATTTATTGTACTAGTCTGTTGCATTTTGAAAGCAGCCACCCTATGCACCAAAAAAAGGGGCCTGGTAAGAGGTCAGTATGTTCGTTTGACCCGAATGGTTTCCAAACACGGCAACATTTTGTTAGAATGTAAGAAGCTAGAGATAATGTTACTTGCAAGGGGATACTCCAATGGGTTAATATCTTCGGTTAATAAACTAAACTACTAAACAAACAAAAAAAATTCACCACTGTGTGTTCATAGTTCAAATAAAGACAAGAGTCAGATTTTTAGCACTTTCATTCCTTTACTATCGGAACTTCTTCAGAAAGTTCCGATAGTAAAGGAATGAATGTGCTAAAAATCTGACTCCTGTTTTTATTTGAGCTATGAACACACAGTGGTAAATATTTTTTTAATATCTTTGGTTAGTTTAGAGGTGATTGATAAAAGAGTAAAAGAGGAGATTATACCTCTGTTAAATCCCACCTTTAACTCTGTGTCGGAGATGATTTGTAACAAAATTTGTCTACTACCGAGCACAATTTGGCTTTTGTTACAGAATATTTTCTAGAAGAACGTCAAATTAGAGACATCTTAAACAAGAATTGGACAATATTTTGCTGTTTCAGTGATATTATTAATAAAATTGGATGTAAACCAGTAATAGTTTATAGGAGGGGGAGATCAATAAAAAATTATTTGGATCAGGATTTTGACAATTGGGTGTTGCAGTATTGTAAGAAAAAAACAGGGACATGTAAATGTGGTTCATTTAATATTTGTAAATATATATTGATGGGGGATAAAATAGAGGCCAGCCATAGAGTAATTCACTCTAGGTCCCATTGTAATTGTAACTCCCAAGGAGTGGTGCATGTACCTGCTTGTCAGAAATGCAACAGTTTTTATTTGGGTAAAACCCAGAGAAAATGTAAGGAGAGAATATATGAACATGTTTCTGACATGAAGAAAATGAATACAGGAAATGCCTTCGTTAAACACCTGGTGCTTTATCCCGACTGCCATTTTTTTTTTTGTAGTAGAACACATCAAAAATTCCAGGGGAGGGCCGTGGGAAGATATAATTGAAGAAAGGGGACTGCGTTGGTAGCTGAGATTGAATGTCACCCTCCCCAGATTAAATGATAGTATTTCCATTAGTTGTGTATTGAAACTGAAATCATATACTGGTAACCAAAAAATAAAAAACAAACTGACCCAAAACGGGCAAAGAAACTCCACTTTAATGACATGAGCAGAAAACAGCAAGTCCCATAAACTAAGTGCTTTCACCATTAAAATATGAAATCATATACTGTTTAAAAATAGTTAAATGGCAAAATATTTTTGATTTTTAATTAATTATGGTAACATTTTAATGTAGTTTAATTTTATTTACATTGTTAATATAAGTTTTATAATAGGTTGGACACGGTCATATGATTATTTGGGTCAGGGTATTTAATGTTGTGTAAATTGTGTGATTGTAATTCTGATGAAGTTTAAGATGAAAGCACTTAATCCTGTGTGAATATTTCCATTTATCATTATTACGTAATGTTGCATTACGTTATTCCAGTATGGACTTGGTTTCTGCTGTCTCCTGGTTTGGCCTTTTTGGTTCGTTGGGTGTATGCTACCACAGAGGTTTAGATGAGTTGCTAGGTTTGGGACTGGGGGGTTGTTAGGAGTTTATTAGATTTAAAGGAAGGGTAGGATTTTGGTGGTAGTTTAGTGTGTTTATATTGAAAGTATTCAAGATGTATGATGTGGAGATTAGCAGCTATTGCAAGTTTAGGGGGTGGTGTTTGAAGGTGATAATGGAGTATAGTTGTGGGAGATTTGTAAGTATGTTGTATTTGGTTGTGGTATGATGCTAAATAATTAGATAGGATTAATAGAGTGAGGGAGAGACTGTGTACAGAGAAAGTTTTTAGGTATTTGGTATAGTATAGGACATGGTGGTATAGTAGGTGTGAGTATAACTAAGAAATAGGAATAGTAAAGTTGTGATAGTTTGAGATGTGTTTATATCTTTTGTGTCTTAAGTAGAGGTAGGGAGTAATATGAGTGTAGTGTAGGGGAGGGGGTTGGTGATGTAGCTACGTACATGGGTGGAATCAAGTGTCGTGTGTGGATTGGGTTGTAGTAATTGGTGTGTGTGGTTTGTTAGAAATAATTTTAGGTGTATTGAGGGTGGGTGGGAAATGGGTATAGGATAGGGGGAGTGGAGTTTGTCCGAGCAGAGCAGGCTGTGACCTGCCCACCGGTCCCTGCATAAAACTATCAGTGAGTGATGTTCTCACTGGTCATTATCAAAGTATCAGCATGGACAGGTAGAAAATATTATACTAGTGTTATTGTAAAAAACATAGTGTTAGAGTCAGCAGACTGGTTGATGTTAAGGGCGCTCCTTTCTGGATTTGGATTCAGCTGCTTAGGTAATGAAATAGGCACACTTTTCAAAATTTACAATAGTTTCTGTAGTAAAGTGCTTTACTTCTGGTTTTGAATTAGTTAAACTAGTAAAGGGATTTGATTTTGATGTGGTTGTATGCTCTGCTTCTAAAGTTAAAGCAATGAGAGTGGTAAAGTGTCAAAGTCTGGGTTTATGCAATGGCAGTTTTGCTTCGGTGCCTTTTGCTTAAGGCAACGGTTGTTCACATAGTTGTGAGGAAGTAGGCTGCAGCTGATGGGGTTCTGTAAGGGCTGGCAGTGTTGTGCTGGGTGAAATATCAGTCCTGTGCTTAGCTATGGGAACAGGGGATTAGCAGCTCAAAGAGGCTGGGGAGTATACCAAAGGGGGATAAAAATGGGGGAAACTAAGTATAACATCCCAGTTGGTGTGCATGTAAGCAGTAACTTAGAACTTATACATTATATTAGGCAAAGAGATTGTGGTAAGAAATGTACTTTGCAGCACAAAGTTATTGTTTTCAGCAGTGGGGATGTGTTCTCTGCTGAGGGCTTGGGAGGGTGCCACAGAGAGATGGCTGTTATAGCAGGGCTGTGCTCTTTGTTGAGGACTTGGGAGGGTGCAAGTGCCGGTGTTTCGTACAGCTACAGAGAGATGGCTGTTGTAGAAAGTATGTAACCTAAGGAAACTGAAAGAGAGGTAAAAGGAGTTCATTAGACAGAGGAGTATGTAGTTAGAGTAAAATAGATTCCTGCAGTATAAATGGATCAAGTACATTTTCAATAGTGTAACCTTCAGCGCAAAGAATCAGCTAAATATACATAAGAGAATCTGTAATATCATGTATCAACTAAAGTAACACTATGCAAAACAAGGAAAGTGGTAACATTCACATCAATATAGCATTCATTATACTATTATATATAGTCCTCTGAGAAATAGTACCATCTTGTCTATTAACCAACATGCTATCACATTATGTGCATTTTTGCCTGTATCAGTGCATATTGAATCCTAAGTTTAAATCCTAAGATAATATCGAACACAAAAAGACAATGGTTGGGATTCAGAATCACATAACATGCTGCACATTCCTGTTTGTACCAGAGACTGCTGTAGTACTACAAAGATAAGAAGGCTTCAGTCCACAGTGCTACCTGGTCTTGCTGGAGAACGCTGCATGTCAATTTGAGAGTCTAGACACATAACTAATTAGCCATTCTCACTTCTCTGGAATTTTTCACTGGGATGCAATGGCATGACAGATAAATTCATCAAAGAGTAGATCTACAGCACTATTGTGGGATCAAAGTGAAAAATGCGTATCCCACCTTCTGACGATGTACACCCACTCAGTCCTAAGGCAGGATCAGGGTGTTAGTGCCAGAACAGGTAAGTAATAAGAAGACGTGTGTGTGAGTGTGTGTGTCTGTGCCTGTGTTTGTGTGTGTGTGTGTGTGTGTGTGTGTGTGTGTGTGTGTGTGTGTGTGTGTGTGTGTGTATAGGTTCATAGGTTCATAGGTTCATACTAGGCTATCTGTCCGAGGGCATTTACAAGCCTAGCCCATCGTTTTGTGGCTTACGCCACCCCTTTAGTATGGGGAACTATACCCATTATTTTGCTGTGCCTCTGTCGAGCAGTGACACTGAGGTTATCCCTGGGGTATATCTGTGATCTCCCATCCATTGGTCAAGATTTCTCTTGAACAAGGCCAGTGAGGTGCTCTGCCTCACATGTACCGGGATTTTGTTCCACAGCATAGGGAGTCTTTGGGTGATGAATCTATCCTCCAGCACGTCCTATTAATAGCCATGTCAAGGTTTAAGTCTCCGCCTTGTGGCTCTGATGGATCTAGATTTTTTCAGGTGAAGCATATTCATCAAATCTGGGTTTGACATGGCCTTGTATGTTAGGCAAACGTCACCTCTGAGCAAGCGGTGGCGACTGAATAGAGCTGGAGTTCTTTCAGTCGGGCAGCATAGGACAGATTTTTGAGACCCTTTATCCTTTTGGTGAGGAACTTTTGTGGCCTCTCCAGCAGCTGCAAGTGTCGGGTCAGATACATTCCGAATGGGGCATTGTACTCAATCATTGGTCTGATGAGTGATGAGTAAAGGGAGACTATGACCTCCCTTGATCTAGATGAGAATCCCTTCATGATAAGGTGGGCAATGTAGAAGGTCTGCCTAACTACTTTAGCTACATGGGTGTCGAATGACAGACTACTATCAACCTGGGTCCCCAGGTCCCTGATAACTTCTTCTGTGCTCAGTGGATTGCCACCTATTTGGTAGCTAGGGGTAACCTTGTTTTTCCCGAAGGGTATGACTATGCATTTTTGGCATTTAACTTTAGGCCGTGGCTCTGGCACCAGTTATCCGCTTCTGTGAGACCCTTCTGAAGGATATCTGTATCAGATGTGTTTTCTACTATGGCCCAGTTTGCAGTCATCTGCAAACTTTGTCAGCCATAACCCTCCTGTGTTTGCTTGTACTGGAAAAGTAGATGCCAAACAAGAGTGGGCCCAGGACTGAGCCCTGTGGGACACCACTTGTGACAGGCTTTGAGTCTGACATGGCGCCAGCAACTCTGACCCTGTGGGTTCTGTCACTCAGCCAGTTTGCAACCCATCTTGTGATGTATGGGTTGACATTTAAGCTGATGAGTTTTTCAATGATACCCGAGTGGGGTATTGTATCAAGGCCTTAGCCAGATCGAGGTAGGCTGTATGGACTGCCTTTCCTCATCAATGGCTTTGGTGACTGTTTCAAAAAGTCAACCAAGTTTAAAAGGCATGATCTGCCTTTGACAAAGCCAAACTGGGTTGGATCCAAAGTCTGCAAATTCCTATGTCTTTATTTATGAGGTCCATTATGATCCTCTCCATGGCTTTGCAGATAAGGCTTGTCAAGCTAATGGGCGGTAATTTCCAGGGTCGGTGGAGGCACCGCCTTTGTGAAGTGGTACCACAGTTGCAGTGCGCCACTCCTGGGCAATGTATCCAGAGGTAAGACTTTGATTAAACAGCTGTCCTAGCTGTGGGTTTAATTCCTCATTGAGTTCATGGAGCACACAGCCGGGGACACCATCAGGTCCCATGGATGCTGTGTTTTTGCTTTGGAGAGAGCAGTTCTCACTTGGGCGCTGGAGATGTTTGGGGGCTGCAATCATTTGGTATAGATATCTCTCCTTTTGGGGAGGGGAGAAGTTTGCACTGAACCTGTCAGCCAGTATGTTGGCAATGTCTGTAGGATCAGTAATCTTCACATCATTTTGAACTAGCTCTGAGCATATCTGGGAGTTTCCTCCCAGGTTTCTAACATAGCTAAAGAAGGCCTTATGATTGTCTTTTGAGTCTTTAGCTATTTTTCTCTCAAAATTTGCTTTGGATGATTTTATGAGAGCTCTTAGTTTTTTACTTATAGTGATCAAGGGTGTCTTACCTTTTAAGGATTTTGCTCTATCTTGTAGTAGCTTCCTCCTTTTGTTGTAGAGTTTGTTTATGGCTGGGGTCCACCAGACTGGACGCTTGCCTTTGGTACAAAGAGTCTTTGTTTTGCTTGGGATTGCCTTATCCATGCAGTCCTGCAGGTTAGTATTTATTTATGTGTGTGTGTGTGTGTGTGTGTGTGTGTGTGTGTGTGTGTGTGTGTGTGTGTGTGTTTGTGTGTATGTGTATGTGTGTGTGTGTGTGTGTTTGTGTGTGTGTGAGTGTGTGTGAGAGTGTGTGTGTGAGTATTTATGTTTGTGTGAGTATTTATGTCTGTGTGTTTGTGTGTCTGTGTGTGTGTGTGTGTGTGTGTGTGTGTGTGTGTGTGTGTGTGTGTGTGTGTGTGTGTGTGTGTGAGTATTTATGTGTGTGTGTGTGTGTGTGTGTGTGTGTGTGTGTCTGTATTTATGTGTGTGTGTGTGTGTGTGTGTGTGTGTCTATGTGTGTGTGTGTTGTGTGTGTGACTCTGTGTGTGTGTGTGTGTGTGTGTGTGTGTGTGTGTGTGTGTATGTGTGCCTGTGTCTGTGTCTGTATTTATGTGTGTGTGTGTGCATATGTATGTAGGGGCATAATTGCAGATGTCTGGATGTTTGTGCATGCGTGTGCCTGTGCAACTGCATTGCATGGCTCAGAAGGGGGAACACTAACGCTGTTAAGTCACAATGTTCATTTCAGAGATATGTTAATTAGATATCACACCATCTGGCTTTATCATGCCTCTGAATCATTATATTGGCATTACACCGTTAGGCATTTCAGTATTTCCCAAATAGCACACTGGTGGTGCTATATTTTATTAATCCCAGCCAGTTGTTGTGGGACAATAGTACACTGACACATCTATTTAGTTTTTAGGTATTCTTAAAATGTAGTTTTGAAGTATATGCAAGGAAGTATCTGTCCCCAATGTTAAGGCATAGAAATGAGTTCACTTCCTTGTTATTTGTGAAAAATGAGAAATAAAGACACTTAAATATTACAATATTAAGCAACAGTAAGAAATAGTCCAAAACTTCAGATGTAAATTCCTCATCTATGAAGGTACTGAAGAAACAAACTCAAACAGGCTTAGTCACTGGAATAACTCAGCCTTAATTTATAAGTGCTTTCGTCCACCAACTGGACTTCATCACATCAGTTTTCATCTGAGGTTTTGGACTGTTTATTACTGTTGTTTAATACAGTAACACTTAAATGTTTTTTATTTTTCATTTTTCACAAGTAACAGGGAAGTGAAGCCAGTCCCGTACCTTAATGCTGGGGACAGAGATCTCCTCACATCTCTGTTGTGTTTGTTTTGTACCTATTTGTCATGTGACTCACTGCTTGTGATACACGGGTTTCCTGAATGTGAGGCGGATTTACCAGAGCCATCGGTGATCTTTGTCATTTATTTTGAAGTGTATAAGACTTACAGCCTAACTGTAAAAGGTACTGTGTTCCATTGTCTATTTATTTATTTATTTATATATTTATGTTGTTTTTTACTGGGGGTATGTAGTGATCTCTTTGGACTATTTAAAACTTAGGTTTATAGATGAATACTAGGCTAACTGTTCTGAAGGACCATTTTAATCCTAGCCAATAGCATGAGGCCAAAATTAAACAATGTACTCTGTTCTTATGAGGCAAAGGCCTTAACCGTTATGCAAAACCCACCCAGTACAGATTGCTTTCTTTTTTTGTACTTGTACAGAGTACAGTGACTTCTCATCATGGTTATATGATTTTTGTGGAAGTACTGCTAAGCATTAATCCAGAGCCCACACCTGCGTAACATGGCATGTGCTGTGGAGCATTATTTGTGACAACACACATTTTCTTGTTTTTTACAAGACATTATAGGCCATTTTAAGTTGAGAATATAACAGAACATTTGGTAACTCCAGATAATTACATTTTTAAGCGCTAGACAGTGATAAGTTTGGCTAGGAAAATTTGCAGCAAACTTAGCAATCTGGTTGTAACTTTGTTCTGATTTTTATTAGATGGCGGGAATGTAAGGTGGAAAAATATGAATGTGATAAGAAGGTATAACCAGTAGAAATGTGAGTAAAGTAGTGATGTGTGTTTGATTGGTGAGATAGAGTTTAGTTTTACAGCAATCTTAGTCTACTATTAGTTTTTTTTGTATCATATAGTGAATGCAATTGTCAAAAATCTTTGGTCAGTCATGACACTAGGGATTTTGTCTGAAATGTTTGAAATACTGTGTGCTAATTTTTAGTGGATGACAATATTTTGATATTGTCATGGTCAAACTTGAAAGTAATTTGGTTGAAGAGAATTAGTTTAGCTTTTTTTCATTCAGCAGTAGCTGGGATCGTATTAGCCATTCTTCTACTGAAGAGAAAGACTTTTGAGCAATAATTTGGAGTAGTGAAAGTGGGGAAGTTGAGAGAAGGTCTTTTTTGAGAAGGTCATCAAGGCAATGGAGGAATGGTGCATACTGCCTACCTTGACCTGGCTAAGGTATTTGATACAGTATCCCACTCAGGCATTGTAAACAAACTCATGGATATAGGCATAAATCTCTGTCTTACTTCCTGGATAGGCAGCTTGTTAAGATAGTGGAGACAACCTCTACAAAAAGGCCAGTCATTAGTGGAATTCCTCAAGACTCAGTGCAAGGTCCACCCCTTTCTAGCACCTCCTTCTTGGAAATCAGGGTCAATGTTAAACAGCCTCTAGCTGATGTTTAGAAATGATTGCAAACTAGGAGTAGTCATAGAATTCCCCCAAGACACTAACATTTTACACAAATAACTAACACAAACAAATGTCTGATGCCAAAGCCACACTTTAAAACTTAATGCTATGAAATGCATAATAATACCATTTGGGAAGTGAGCCACCCTAGGATATTACTTCATCAATAACACACCCCTAAAAGTAGAACCATTAATAAAGAATTTGGGTACGTATGTAAACAGTAACCTGGCTTTTGACCAACATGTGTCTAAGGCAGTAAAGAAATCTTTCTATGTTGCTCAAGTTACAAACAAGGGCATGACATCCAAGAAAGTCATCATTCCGCTGTGTTCATCCCTCATCAGGTATGTCATTGATTACATCTCCCACCTTTGGTTTGTACCTGGCCAGGCACATGCAACAACTGGAATGACTACAGAGGTTCCTCGTAAAAAGAATACAGGATGTAAGCAGCATGTCATATGCAGATCATTTCAAAGCCCTATCTCGATACTCTATTTCCTACATACTGTTGACAGGTGCCCTATGTCTGGCATACAAGGCATCCTTGGATCCCATTCTGACGGATCTTTTGTATACCTGCAAAATGAATAGCATCAGAAGTACTTGTTCTAGGGATTTAAACTTTGATTGTGACATAAACAGGACACATTAGAGGGACAAGCATATGTTTCACAGAGTTCCCCTTCTCTGGAACATACTTTCCATTCATGTGAAACAGGGCTCTTCCTTACCCTTTTCAAGAGAAATTTGACCAGTGTATGGGAAATTGGAAATGCAAGCCAGGTCTAACACCTATGTCTCTAATGGATGGAGGCAGCCTATAAATCTTGCCCTAGATTACATATAACCATTATATTAATCTCTAAGGCACATAAGCTTGTGGGATACAACTGGGATGCTTCACTAGGCTTATGAAAGCCCCAGTGGTATGAGTATATTAGTGGTAAATAATCAATATATATTGGATTATAGTACCAAGGTTTGTAACAGTATACATGCTATTTATGAAGATATTGAAGCCAAGAGGCCTAATGTGAACCTTTGGGGTATACCTGTTATTACAGATTGACAAGGTAAGAGGGCATCTTTCCAGCAGATACATAGTTTTTGCTGGTAAGATAGCTACAAAATCACTTTATTTTACTTTTATTTTACTTTATATTGTACTTCTATTCCTACCACTGGTAGTAATTAAAAGATAACATCACTGAGATAAGATTCTTCACTCAGACCTTACATTTAAAACTGATGTTTTTACAAATGGACAATTATGTAAATGAATTTAAAAAACTTAGTTATTTTTTGCCAATTGGTCATCCAATAGTTAATGTTTTTGAAAAGGCATGCGAACATGACATATATAAATTATATCGGTTGGGCTTGCCGAGATTTTTTAATAATTTAAATTTAAAGCAACAAAAAGCCATATTAGATGTAACTAACAATTCTGATATTGTTATAAAGATTGCAGACTGGGGGTGTTATTATGAACAAAGAAGACTTTATAAAAGTAAATTAATTCTTTTTGGATGATGCCTCTAGCCGTAGGAGGATATTGAGTCCTCATGTTGAAAGAATAATGATGAACGTTAAGATGAGTATTTATAATATGAATTCAAATGGATATATAAGAATGATTTATTGTCATTTTTTATTTTGAATGACCATTTATACCATGTTTTATGGACTGCCTAAAATGCATAAAGATGCTAATCATCCACCTAACATATTTTCTAGAAGTTAGACTACAGAATCAATCTGTATGCATTTTGAATCTGTGTTAAAAAAGTATCTAGACTATGTTAAAAGATAGTGATGATTTTTTAAGGCAGTTAAGGCACTTAAGTTAAACATCAAGTCATTAAAGATAAAAAACAATACCTACCTCCGTCTCCAAAATGACTGTAACCATAACCTCAAAAGATTTTGGAACTCAGTGTCTACTTTATTAAACACAGGCTCCAAAAGCAACACCTGCGCAAATCCAGGTAAAACCCCTGCCGAACTCTCTTCACTTTTCAATTCCTACTTTATAGATACTATAGTCAAACTAGCTGCCACCTTTCCACAAACTAGTCATAAGAACAACCACATAACTCATTTCTCATCAACAAATTCTTCTTCCCAGCCTTTTACTTTCATTCCTATTACTACTTCCACCACAACTAAGCTCTCGTTAAAACTTAAACCCAGTAGCACTGCCCCAGATAACCTACCCCGAGTATCTACAAATATCAGCCAGATCCATCAGCTACCCCTTCACTATTCTCATAAACAGATCTTTCCTAGAATCCTATGTACCTTCCATATGGAAAAAAGCCTACATCATTCCTCTTCATAAAGGAGGTAAAAACACAGACATCTCTAATTTCCGACCTATTACCATACTATCCCCCATCTCTAAAATAATGGAAAAATGCATCCAAACCCAACTAATGAACTATCTACTCCAAAATGAATTCCTTTCTACCACGCTGCATGGCTTTCGACCTGGACACAGCACTATAACTGCTCTCCTTTCCTTCTTGAACACTGTCAACCACCATTGTAATGATAGCAAACTCATCTCTGTACTTTTCCTCGATCTTTCTAAGGCCTCTGACACCATCTCCCACTTTCTCTTCCTTTCTAAGCTCTCATACCTAGGCATGTCCATGTCTGCTCTAGACTGGTTTTCCAACTATCTTCCAAACAGACAACAATCTACCAAATGACTACACTCCATCTCACCCTTTCTCACTACTATCACAGGAGTTCCCCAAGGATCTATCTTGGGACCCCTTCTTTTCAGTAACTTAATTAACGACTTTCATTCTGCTATCACTCATGGATACATAGTACCAAACGCAGATAGTTCTACTATTATCTGCTTCAGCACCTCAGAAATAGAACTTAAGACTATGACCCAAAATGCTTTTTCCATTATCGAATCCTGGATGACCAATAACCACCTTGCCCTTAACCCCAGCAAAACCAAACTCCTGATCTTTACACCCAAAAAAAACCCCTCCTCTCTTAATAAATTTAACTTCACCATCTACTCATCTAATAAAACTGCCATAGAGGCAGTCCCCAATACCAAATTACTCGGCATTACAGTAGACCATAAGTTAATATTTGACCAACACGTCCACAACAACATCACACAAACACACTAAAAACTTGAGACACTTTATAGACATAAACTCTTCTTGAATTACTCCACTAGAAAAACACTTGCCCAGACTTTTCTACTACCCTCACTTCTCTATGGTGCCCCTATTCTTACAAATATTCAGACTTGCTTAAAAACCAAGATGGAATACTATTATAACAAAATTGCTAAGTTTGTGACAAATGCAAAATATTCTTCCCATCACTGCCACTCCTTACAATCCCTGAACTGGCTTGAACTCCCACAACATCTCACAAACATACAACTATCCACTGCACACAAAATCATATACAAACCCCAAGAATGCCCAGCCCTCACCTCCCTTCTAACTCTCTATCAACCAAACAGGCATCTCAGATCTGATGATCAATCATGTATATTGGCCAAAACTCCCTGCAGGTCAGAATATTTACTCCTTCATTGTAGCCATAGTTATATGTGTGTGAGATGTTGTGGGAGTTGAAGCCAGTTCAGGGATTGTAAGGAGTGGCAGTGATGGGAAGAATATTTTGCATTTGTCACAAACTTAGCAATTTTGTTATAATAGGATTCCATCTTGGTTTTTAAGCAGGTCTGAATGTTTGTAAGAATTCAAGAAGTGTTTATGTCTATAAAGCATCTCAAGTTTTTAGTGTATTTTTTTGATGCTGTTGTGGACGTGTTGGTCAAATATTAACTTATGGTCTACAGTAATGCTGAGTAATTTGGTACTATGGATCCATGAGTGATAGCAGAATGAAAGTCGTTAATGAAGATACTGAAGAGAAGGGGTCCCAAGATAGATCCTTGGGGAACTCCTGTGATAGTAGTGAGAAAGGGTGAGATGGAGTGTAGCCATTTGGTAGATTGTTGTCTGGAAGATAGTTGGAAAACCAGTCAAGAGCAGACATGGACATGCCTAGGTATGAGAGCTTAGAAAGGAAGAGAGAGTGGGAGATGGTGTCAGAGGCCTTAGAAAGATCGAGGAAAAGTGCATTGATGAGTTTGCTATCATTACAATGGTGGTTGACAGTGTTCAAGAAGGAAAGGAGAGCAGTTATAGTGCTGTGTCCAGGTCGAAAGCCATGCTGCGTGGTAGAAAGGAATTCATTTTGGAGTAGACAGTTCATTAGTTGGGTTTGGATGCATTTTTCCATTATTTTAGAGATGGGGGATAGTATGGCAATAGGTCGGAAATTAGAGGTGTCTGTGTTTTTACCTCCTTTATGAAGAGGAATGATGTAGGCTTTTTTCCATATGGAAGGTACATAGGATTCTAGGATAGATCTGTTTATGAGAATAGTGAAGGAGTAGCTGATGGATCTGGCTGACATTTGTAGATACTCAGGGGGTAGGTTATCTGGGGCAGTGCTACCGGGTTTAAGTTTTAACAAGAGCTTAGTTGTGGTGGAAGTAGTGATAGGAATGAAAGTAAAAGGCTGGGAAGAAGAATTTGTTGATGAGAAATGAGTTATGTGGTTGTTGTTATGACTAGTTTGTGGAAAGGTGGCAGCTAGTTTGACTATAGTATCTATAAAGCAGGAAGTGAAAAGTGAAGAGAGTTCGGCAGGGGTTTTACCTGGATTTGCACAGGTGTTGCTTTTGGAGCCTGTGTTTAATAAAGTAGACACTGAGTTCCAAAATCTTTTGGGGTTATGGTTACAGTCATTTTGGAGACGGAGGTAGGTATTGTTTTTTATCTTTAATGACTTGATGCTTAACTTGGTTGCGGAACTGTTTGAAGAGTTGGAGTTTGATGGGGCTTTTAGTTGACACTGATAGTGTCAATGGGGGATTCTGTTAGAAAGAAAATCTATTTCTCACGATTATTCTTCACAAAATGCATATTAACTTACAGTTTCTTCACAAATGAATTGTTTAATATTTATGTTAAAAATTATATGTAGCATAGATGTATAGTTATGCAAACCACAAATACGTATTGTAGTTCAAACTGTTTTACAACTGCATTGTAATATTAAGCTGCAAAGTATATTAACAGTTGACTGAAGAAAAAGAAAATGCTGAAGGGGTTAAAGGATGTTACTGTGGTTTACAGAGTCTGGTTCTAGAATGCCCAAGAAGGGAGAAAAGTACACACTGTTAAAGAGTTTTTTTTTTTTTATGTGAGATCTGTCCTTCCTAGGTTGGGATGGGTAGTTACAAGGAATGTTGGGGAGATAAAATGTTACTGGTACTGAAATTTACAAGGTCAAAAAAACAAGAGTGGTTGCCAGGCCAGGTGGCTTGTGTTTTTCTAAAACATTAATGTTACTATAAACATGATTGTTAAGTGCTCATGCGTAGCACTAAGCAAGAGGTATGAGGGTCTGCAGAGACCCTATTTGTTAGCATCAGAATTCTGCATGTAAGTTACTGATAACAAAGACTATAAAACCTGTGTGACTTTGCTGCTTGTTGAGACTGATTTGAAACATTGTAAAGGCACTCTCCCAGTGCTAACATATGGTGGTAGTATACTGAGATATACAGGAAATAATGCTAGTATTATACATGTAATACTAGTGGTATATCAGGATATATAGGAAGTAATGCTGGTAGTATACCAGGATATACAGGAAGTAATACTGATGGTATACCAGGGTATACAGGAAGTAATGGTGATATAACAGGATATACAGGAAGTAATGCTGGAAGTAAACCTAGGATATACAGGAAGTAATGATGGTGGTATACCAGGATATACAGGAAGTAATGATATTATACTGGGATATACATGAAGTAATGCTGTTAGTATACTGAGATATACAGTAAATAATGCTAATATTTAGGGTCTATATTATATCCTCGAACGCTTAAAAAAAACGAACGCTGGTTGATCGAACTGTTTTTTGCGAAACTGCAAAATATCGTAGCAGCAGAAACTCAAATTTTTTCCTAGGAAAAGAATTTGGTTGTCCATTTCTGTTGCTTCGGTATTTTCAGTGTTATGGCGGAAAATTACCGGTCAGATTCAGGTAAGTGTGCGATTGTGTGGATGTGAGTGTTAGGGTGATTTAGGTGAGTTAGGGTTAGGGCTCAGGTTAGGTGTGTGTGCGATTGAGTGGACATGAGGGTTAGGGCGGATTTAAGTGAGTTAGGGTTAGGGAGCGAGTGAGGTGAGTGTGCGATAGTGACAGACCTTAGGGTTAGGGTTTGGGTTAAGTTAAGTGGATAGTTAGTGTTGTGTGCATAGTTTAGTGTAGGGTTAGGTATCAGATTTTAGGTGTATGTGTGTGGATTTCTGTTTGTTTGGTGTGCTTGTGTTGTGTGTATGTGTTTTGGATCAGCGATTTTTTTCCCTGGGAAAAAAAATCGCTGATCTGACAGTTCGAGATTGTAAGCTTTCACTTAAATTAGGTCGATCAATCAGCGTTCGCTTTTTTAAGCGTTCGATGATATAATATAGACCCTAATGGTATACCAGGATATACAGGAAGTAATATTGGTAGTATACTGGGATATACAGAAAGCAATGCTGTTGATATACCAGGATATACAGGATTCTGGAAGTAGACCATGATATACAGGAAGCAATGCTGGTGGTACACCAGGATATGCAGACGTAATGCTGGTATTATACTGGGATATACAGGAAGTAATGCTAGTAGTATACTTACATATACATGGAGTAAATTCTAGTGGTATACCATGATATATAGGAAGAAATGCTGGCAGTATACTGGCATATACAGGAATTTATGCTGGTATTATATTACAGTATACAGGTTGTAATGTTGTTAGTATACTGGGATATACAGGAAGTAGTGCTGGTTGTATACTGGGATATACAGATAGTAATGCTAATGGTATACCAGGATATACAAGATGTAATCTTGGTAGTATATCAGGATATTTATTTATTCATTTGGTGACACTTGATTACTGGGAAAGTCCGACTGGGTAGAAGCCCATTTTCAGTGGAGGCCCAGGTGGAAAAGCTTCAAATTCTTACAAAACAGTTTAAGAACAATCATTTTACAATCTTCAAAAATAAAACAAAAACAGCTGCAGTTTAAATAATTATAACAAATTAAATATAATATAAAACATTAGTTAAGAATTGATGCAAGGTATATGACAATCATTTCATATTTAGAGAAATTTTAGACAGTTTGTAGAGAAATTAAAGATAATTTAGTCAAATATGAATAGGAATTGCAATATGAAGTGAGGGGAAAACAGGCTTATGGTATATTTAAAGAGAAAGTCAGTGAAGAGAATTAAATAGCAGTAGAGAGGTAAGTGAAGAAGAGGCAGTAAGGAGGTATAAGGAATGAAAAGGTACTTGCTTTCATTTAGGTATATAGTTTATCCTGGTTTTGAGCAAGAACAAAGCCAGATTTCAGCCTGAAGTCTTTCAGAGTGGTTTTGAAAGATGGGAGGGAAGGTGTAGACCTGATGGATACAGGTAAGGAGTTCCAGGCCTTAGCAACCTTTATGAGTACAGACAATGCCCAGCAGATCTGACAGGTTTGTAGACATACAGGAGTTTTTGGTCACTGGATCACAATGACCGACTGGGAACATAGCTGTGTAGAATGTTTTTTAGTGCTGGACAGGCAGATGAATGCTGAACAGTTTTATAGGTGGTAAGAAGTTGTGTGTATGTTAGTTGATGTGGCAGTTCTAACCAATTTAGGCTTTTCAGTGCTATACAGTGGTGGGTTCTGAAATGGGCATGTGCTGCAAATTTAGCAACTTTGTTATAGCATTGCTCAAGTTTTAATTTTTGTGAAGCCTGGAAGTTAGTACAGATGGGAGTGCCATATATGAGAGGGGGGTGAAGATAAGTAGTGGCAAGTGTACTTATAGCTGCATCAGGGAGAACGTTTTCGGCTCTATAATGCATTCCTAGTTTTTGATGAGTTTTTCTTATGCAATTTTGTATATGCAGGTCGAATGTAAGTTTATCATTCACTATCACTCCTAATAATTTGCCATGAGAAGTGACTTCAATGGTTGTATTATCATGAGAGAGGACTTTAAATTTTGTTTTTTCATGACAGAGGGATTTGGGGAAAAAATAGTAGTTTGGTCTTTTTTGGTTCAAAGTTGTGACTGTTAAAGCTTCCTGAGTAATTTTTTGGAGGTGTACCATGTTGTCAGATGTGCAAATGAGAGTGGAATCATCTGTGTATTGTATTAGGGTGGCCTGTTGTGTGAAAGTAATAGAGGGTGTTGGTGAAAAAGTTAAAAAGGAGAGGACCAAGGATAGAGCCTTGTGGTACACCAGTGGTGACTGGGAGGTAAGGAGAGAGCATGGAATGACATTTTACTGATTGATAACTATTGGACAGGTTAGAACCACAGAAGAGTAGGCTGAGAGAGACTTAGTGAGGACATTTGAAGAAGTTTGCTTTGACAAACTGTGTCAAAGACTTCAGACAAGTCTAGAAATAAGGAAGAGACTAGTTTGTCATCTCTATCTTTATTGACAGTATCTGTATAGGTTAGAAGAGCAATGCTAGTACTGTGGGAAGGATGGAAGCCATGTTTTGTAGGGGATAGGAGCTCTTCCTGCAGGAGATAGTCTAGCAATTGTTTTTGAATACATTTTTCAAGTATTTTGGTGAGGGGAGATAAGAATGCTATAGATCTAAAGTTGTTAATGTGTACTGGGTTTCCTCCTTTCTGTAGAGGGATAATGTGTGACGTTTTCCAGAGGGAGGGTACTTGGGATTCATGGATTGACCCATTTATAAGGATTGAGACAGGATAGGCAATGCTATTGGCTACTATTTTTAGGTATTCACTTGGAAGGTCGTCAGCTGAAAAAGTGTGTGGTTTAAATTTGTTTAAGAGAAGTTTTATATAATAAGTGGGCACAGGTTTGAAGGTGAAAGTGGATTTGGTGATATGTGGCTGATAGGCAAGGTTGGGATTAGATGTTGAAGAATCCTTGGTTAGAGATGCTATACTATTTATAAAATATGAGATGAACTGTATTGCAGTTTCAAGTGGTGAGTTATGAGGAGAGGGGTTTGGGTTGAAGTTTTGTCCAAGATGTAAGACGTCTTTAATGGATGTCCAATTTTTTTTTTTTATATTATATACAGGAAGTAATGCTGGTGATATAATGGGAAATACAGGAACTAATGCTGGTAGTATTCTGAGATATAAAGGAAATAATGCTAGACTAGTAGTATACCAAGATATACAGGAAGTAATGCTGGTAGTATACAGAGATATACAGGAAGTAATGCTAGTGATATACCAGGATGTACAAGAAGTAATGCTGGTAGTATACCGGGATATAAAGCAAGTAATGTTGGTGGTATATCAGGACATACAGGATGTAATGTTGATATTATACTGTAATATATAGGATGCAATGCTTGTGGTATCACAGGATAAACAGGAAGTAATGTTGGAGCTATACCAAGATATACAGGAATTAATGCTGCTGGTATACTGGGATATACAGAATATAATGCTGGTAATATACCGGGATATACAGGAAGTAATCCTGGTGGTATACCAGGATATGCAGGAAGAAATGCTGGTATTATACCAAGATATACAGGAAGTAATTCTGGTATTACACTGGGATAAACAGGGCATAATGCTAGTAGTATACTGAGATATACAGGATGTAATGCTGGTAGTATACTGAGATATACAGAAAGTAATGCTGATAGTATACTGGGATATACAGGAAGTAATGCTGGTGATATACTCAGATATACAGGAAGTAACGCTGTTAGTGTGCTGGGATATACAGGAAGTAATGCTGATGATATACTCAGATATACAGGAAGTAATGCTGGTAGTGTGCTGGGATATATAGGAAGTAGTGTTGGTGATATACTCAGATATACAGGAAGTAATGCTGGTAGTATGCTAGGATACACAGGATGTAATGTTAGTAGAATACTGGGATATTCAGGAAGTAATACTGGTAGAATACCTGCATATATAGCAAGTAATGCTGATAGTATACTGAGCTATACAGGAGGTGATGCTAGTGATATACTCAGATATACAAGAAGTAATGCTGGTAGAATACCTGCATAGATAGTAAGTAATGCTAATAGTATACTGAGATATACAGGAAGTAATGCTGGTGATATACTCAGATATACAGGAAGTAATGCTGGTAGTATGCTAGGATACACAGGTTGTAATGTTAGTAGTATACTGGGATATTCAGGAAGTAATACTGGTAGAATACCTGCATATATAGTAAGTAATGCTGATAGTATACTGAGCTATACAGGAGGTAATGCTGGTGATATACTCAGATATACAGGGAGTAATGCTGGTAGTATGCTAGGATACAGAGGATGTAATGTTAGTAGTATACTGGGTTATTCAGGAAGTAATACTGGTAGAATACCTGCGTATATAGTAAGTAATGCTGATAGTATACTGAGCTATACAGGAGGTAATGCTGGTGATATACTCAGATATACAAGAAGTAATGCTGGTAGTATGTTAGGATACAGAGGATGTAATGTTAGTAGTATACTGGGATATTCAGGAAGTAATACTGGTAGAATACCTGCGTATATAGTAAGTAATGCTGATAGTATAGTGAGATATACAGGAAGAAGCATCAGCTGCAGAAAACTACAATCTGTTGTCACTGTTTATAGGCAGTTGGAAATATCCCATCTGAGGTACTGTACATGATGCTGGAGACCTAATTAGATGCTGACGCATTTTATAAGAGGGTAACCAAGTTGTCCATGATTTGCACTGAAGCCACATAAAACAATATTAAAAAACTTAGTGTGTGTAGGTCTGAAGGAAGGAAACAGGAGGGATGTGATAGAAACATTTATGTACCTCAAGGAAACCCAAAGAGTGCTAATCAATGATATATTTATAATAACGATATTTGAGAATATGAGGACATAATCTAAATATAGAAGGTGGATGACAAAGGAGATATGAAGAAGTAATATTTCACACAAAGGGCAGTGACTCATTGGAACAACAATTCTGATCAGATAATAACATCAAAAGCAGTTACTGAATTCAAGACCATAGGGAACTTGTCGAAGGTTATCCTTATGAGTACTGGGGGGGGGTGAGGGTGGAGAGTGGGTAATCTGTTCAACACATAGGACCTGCAGTTTATCTAGAAATTATGGCCAGACTAATTAAGCCATGTGCTCCTTATGTGCCATCAAAATCCATGTTTTAAGTGCCCTGAACATTAATACTGCTAGTTACAATAGTATTCAGAAAATAAAACCCAGAATGCAATTTAAGATTTTAAGGAGCTTGGATGAATATAAGAAGACAAGGAAAGAAGAGGAAGGAACAGATGGTAGACACTAATCTGAGTGTTGAAAGAGAGAGACTAGACATAAACCAGTTGAACTAACTGCAGAGGCAACTTCAGAGGCAAACAGTCTTTTTCTGCAAACCATCTATTTTCTTATAGCCGCATGAATCTGTAGCATCTGTGTAACTATGATATTTTTCTGTGTAATTAAAGCATGTTGCGTCACTGAATGAAACCCAGGTGGGGCCTCCTTTTTGCTAAGAATATTTTTCCATCTTAACACCTGATTTGGTTTAGCCTTGTTAAGTTTCTTTTCACCCCACTGTGTACATTAATGTCTAGTATTCAGAGGCTGTCATGCAAAGAACAGAACGTAATAACATTTATTGAAGAGTTGCACTAGTGCAACTGCCAGTGTACATTTGAAATGTGGCTATGCCGTCTGGTTAAATGACAAGGTTTCTTTATCAACATAAGACAACATAACTATACATTAAATTAACAGACATAGTGGTTGTTCCAACTAAAGCAGCTTCCAGTCATTCTTGAGCATTAGCAGATGTCGATTGTTTTCAAAACAGCTTTTCAATGTTAATTTGTTTTAGTAAAGGACTTTGAATGAAAAGACATTTGTTGGTATTTATCATTCCTGTCACTTTACTTTGTTTCCTCTTTTTCTTACTCGAATATCTCAGATCTGTTTTTGGGTAGCTTTGCCACATAATTATATTCCCTGTCTTTAGACAATATGTTTCGTTCTTTGTAGCACCCTTCATTGTAATAGTGGTATGAACAGAACAGGAGAGGTGTGTAGTCATCCTACTGTGCATTTGACGGTTCCTTTTTTGTTGCTATGAAACTCACTGAACTCTTCCTCACTGGAATAGTGAAGTGTGAGCATCTACGAGACGTCTGCTCCAGTCACGAGCAACATCTGACCATCATTAATCACATCACTCACAGGATGACAATCCAGCTCAGCCTTCCTGACCTATATCTAGGATATGATTTCACAGTGCGGAACAAATTGGTTTTACATTTGGACACAATGTGTTCTGCCAGGCTCAACTCTATTTTTGGATCACTGTTTGCTTTATCTAAACTGTCATAAATATGTAAATGCACATTAATGCCAACAAAATTTCAGAGGTCATGCTTTGTGATTTTCTGGTGTGAAATTAGAATGTAATTGTTCTTAAAATACCTCTTACATACAGTTCTTCTTTGAGGTACCTGTGTTTTAAACCATATTTTATAAAACTGAAACAAATATATAGGTGGATCAGATTAACCTTGGTTCTGCTATATTTGTCCAGTAAAGTATTACAACATGGTGAATGGCTTCAGATTCTGCTGACTCTAGCCTTTTAGACGTTTCTGCAGAGAAACATATCACCCATATCCCCTTTGTAATTATGAGAAACTACAGCTGTGTGAGGAACTCTGCCTAACAGTAGGTATATTTTTATCCCTGTCCTGTCTCTTATTGCTATAAAAAGTCACTGGTGTCAGAAGGGGTCTGGTCTGTTTTCAGACTTTATAAAAACGGCCTAAGTCTCTTTCTGCAGACTATGGTTGTAGTGTCACATGGGAAGTTCTGCCCTGTCGCTCATAAACTGTAAGGTGGAAAAACCAGATACCCCCAAAATACCCTTATATATATTTCTCAATCACAAAAGTCCTGAGAATTTTATTATAAGTCTTCTCTAGCCATGTGTAGCCAAGATCAGTGTCTCCACAGCCTTCTCATGATGGCCATCACCAGGCCCTTACAGGACAGACATCATGATGCTTCTGTTTCATCACCCAAAGATGCCTACCTAACCCTTTCAACAATCTCTATCCTGCAGTGCACCTGTATCTCATACCTCTCACCAGATAACCAAATGACAGAGAAACACAAGGGCAAGAAATATACATGTAAAAATAACTTTGAAAACAAAAAGAGAGAAAAGTGAGCAAGACCCCTCAGAAGGACAGGAATCTTGTCTGCTATCTACTGTTATTATGAATATTCTGCTTAACTATATTGTGTTCTTCCATCATTCCCGTGACTCAAAGCCATAACAAGTTGATGGACTTGTGAGTCATATACACCCATAATCAGGAGGGAACAACCTCCAATAAACTCCGAAGAACTGCCTTTGCAAAACTCCCTGTTGCCTTAGCACAGACAACTCAGTTTATAATGCTTTGTAAATAAATGGATGGAAGGCTAGATTCCTGTCTTATAATCTCTTTTACTGAACTTCCCACCTCTGAAGAGGATCACTGAAACAACTGCCTACTGTAGTGGCTTAAGCCCAAACTAGGCCCAGTACAAGTTTACAGTTTTTGTTGTAATGAGTACAAAAGCTACTTGGTCAACCAATTACAGTCTGCTTCTTCAGTAGAGCTGTGACAGCATGATGACTCAGTGATTAATGTTCCTCCCTCACAATTACAGGATTCAGGGTTCAATCCTGCTCTCTGGGAGGAGTTTTGCATATTTTCTCTGTGAACCAAATTTTTGGTCATCTCCCTAATCATGTAAACACACACACACACACACACTGGCTGCTCTTTTCTATCTATATAATACTGAATTTCCCCTTAAGCTTATAGTTCAGTCTGTGGCTAAAAAGGGTCAGAGATGTATCAGCTTACCTACCAACTAACAAATGAAGAAATTAAAATGAAAAAAAAAAGAATCCCCGTATCTGTTTGGTACAAAGGAAACAAATGGCTGATCTGACTTATAAAATTCTTTGTTTCTGTCAGTGTAGATCCTAAAATATTGACTCTGATCCATCTGGTAAAAGAAATGTCCCACCAAGTATTTAGGTTAATCATGGACGAAGGGCAGGTTCAACTTCTGATGCAACACAGTTTCTGTCATGACCCTTGTGAACATCATGAAAGGATGTAAGGAGCACCAAGTGTCAATACCTGCTACTCTGAAGTCCTCCCCATTGTTGTGAAAGCCTCCAATAGGACAGTTCTTTTTTATAAAGATCTTCCCCTAGCCAGATCAGACAAACTTAATGGGTCTCTCCAGCACAAAATTCAAATCTGAGTCAGGGGTCACAGATTTCCATTGGTGACCTAAGATGCAAATCCTTTTAGAAAACAACTTTGGTACAGGAAGTAAGGTTTACAGAGAGCTCCATTTGAAGCATTCTGTTAAAGCCAAAAAACATACCCTAATAGAAAACGTAAGACAAAACCTGATCCCACACGTGTACACAATACCTCAAGACTACAATCAGTCCACCTGCCCAGATACAGTCCCTTCTTTCTGGCACCTGTGGAAAAAACTTTTCCATTTAGATACATTTAACCTATAGGATTAAGGTTTTCTTACTTATGGAAAAATCCTAATGACTTCTGCAAGAACAATTCCCTCTGATGAGGAGGAATGTCATCAACCACACTGTCAAGTGCAAACTGCAAAGTGCAAAATTCAGAACCTGTTCAGCTCCCTGAACAACAAATCCTGATGGCCATTGCAGACTGAACTTGCAGAGAGAACTAGGGTTTCCTTGGCCAGCAGAAGCGAACCTATCCTATCTTCTCCTCCCTTGCCTTTGCTAGAACCAATTCGGTTTGGAGGCACACGCTACCATGTAACCCCCTTTTAACAAACTCTGTATTCATAAGCCCAAGGGACAATATCATGTTATCTTCAGGTAAACCTGCCTATTTCACAACTATTTTCTCCACTTGAGACAAACCTAATTGAAACTGGACCATGAGATCAGGGGTTAATGAAAGGAACAGGAAAGAGGACTACCCACTCATCACTGTAATGGAACGGAATTACTACTTATTAGTGACCTCCTTTTTGGAAAATGGTGTCAATCCACTATGTGCAGAAAAACAAACTTTTTTCTTATGATTTTCATCTGTTTCATTAACAAGCATTAGCAAGTGCCCCAAAGAGAATGTCTGGCTGAATGGTCTGGCTCCTGATTTTTGACCTTCTGTGAATAAGAGTGTTCTTTAAGCCAATCCTGTCCTGTGGGATAACGCTGTAAATCCCATACTTAAAACTGTAAAAGGCAATTTGGTAGAGGATTTTAGAAGCTGTGCAAAGCAAATTAAGCACTCTTGCCTTTTCATTTTTAAAAAATAGCTTTTCCAAAATCCCAGAGGCCTGACTGATTGCATCACTTTGATACATGACTATATGTAACAGTAGTTTTGAGGATCATGCACCCATTGACCTTGTTTTTCTTCTTTTTTTATGTTTAGGATGTCAGAGACATTCAAATCCATATACAGGGAAAAATACATCACAAAGCTGTAGCCATACCCTGATCATCATAATGCATATATTTAAATCAGCTTAGAAACTCTTTAGACAGAAGCATAACAATTTTTGACACCAACAAACCATCTAAAATTTAGATTAGGGTTCTGAAATATAGACCATCTCTAAATTTCACAATATGCTTTTCATTGTGGAGAGGGCATTGAACTGCCAACATCTATCAATGGATCTTTTTCACAAGAAAACAAAAGGCAGAAGATCTTGCCCAAGGCATCCAATTACTGATCTCACTAGCTCCTACTCAGGTATTATTTCAATGTCCCTCTAGCAGTGTTCCTTCATCAACTTCATCAAGTCAAAATTTATAAACCTGGAAGGTTGTACACTTTCTTTTCAGAAGCATCATTCCCACTTTCCAACAGTTCTTCCTTTGACTCTCAGGACAAGAAGGAGGGGAGAGCATATGGCTGTTTCAGGTCTCCTCAAGGGTTTTAGCAGGTCTACATTCATTCTGACCATTTAGTGCACTTAGTTTATTATAGGATTACGCCACAACAAAAGTTTTCTGAAAACTGGTTATCATTTTTTGCATGGAAGTACATACTTCTGAAGTTTTTAGTGCAAGAAATCTTGACAAGGCCTAAAATAACAGGGGGACAAAGGCCCAAAAATAGGGACAGATTTTGTATACTTAGAAAAATCTTATAAACTTTGTGGCTAGAATAACAGGATTTATGTCAGCATGCATTTTTCCAAAGGATATGAAGTCTAAAACTCAATATATATGTCATTATTTAGTGACTTCAATCCTCAGTTACATGCCAGAAAATCACACATTTTATGAGGAAAGGATCAAAGGTTTGAGACAAAAATCTGGACCTACTGCAAAATTCTGGACAGTTAAGAGGTATGTTGAAACATCACAAATTCATCCCTTTTCTGAGCTCTCAGCATTTACAGATATATTAGGCTATTTATTAATGCTGGGCAACAAAGGGGGGGTTTATGATAGGGTGATCTTGTACCCTAGAATCACTGGATCTGCTCAACAGGGGGCAACTTAATACGTCAATCCCTTTCAGGCATTGGAATAATCAGGTAAGGACTGACAGCCTAATAATGTCCCTGTAACTTACCACATACCATATTAATCACAAAACATGAGATGCAATATATATTTTATTGAGAACAAGCCACCTCAAGCTGTACAGACACTAAAGACATTTTTGCTGCTTTTATAATTAATCTTATAGGCAGGCATTAAGATTGTCACCTTTACATATGCAGAAGTGATATTTTGCAAGGAAAAAATACCTTTAATTTAAAAGATGTATTTTTACTTCACACTAAAGTGTCTCTGTTGTAGATATTAAGTTGTTGCTATTATTTTATATTATATTAAACTGTTTCATACATAGTATAATAATCTGTCCTTCAACCAGATAACTGCTTTTCTCAAGGCAGTTCAAAGATTTGACAGGGTGTTACTCCCTGTAATTTAGAAAAGACAGCCCAGAGCTACCCATTTGAAACAACAACGTCAGATTGCAAAGAAGGACTGCTATCGCTGTTTCAAAAAAAAAAAAAAAAAAAAAAAAAAGATTATGGGGCCAGAGCAACACCATCTACTGGTGCCACACTCATTTGTTATGATTTACAGAGACAGGAGTTGGGGAAGGCTATGTCTGTGCATAAATCTTGCTGAATTAATGATCCTACAAAATGCCTCTAACAGTACCAAGAAAATATGGCAAGCACATTTCTTCTCAACATCTTTCAGACAGTTTCTTCTACAATAACATCCCATTTAACAAGAACAGTCCATTCTTAAAATGCTTTGTCATGTAAAAAAAAAAAAAAAAAAAAAAAAGAGTTAGCAGCTGACATTCCAAACGTAACATTGCATTGTGCATGGTACATTTACAGGAAAATGAGTTTCCTTCTGTGACAGTGTAGCTTTCTATTTCATAAAAGAACAACTGAAGCAGCAAACAATAACAATAATAATCTGTTGTGTGTGGCTAACCTGATACTTTGAATAAGCAGAGTAATATAATATTCAGTATTAAAAAATAATAAATACATATTTTACATTTCACAAGAAAAAAACTTACAAAACCCTACTTTGACAGAAAATAAGAAATACATGATTATATTTACATATTATAATGCCTAAATATTTATAGTGCAAATCTAATGAAATTTGTAACTTAAAGCAGTCCTCATCTGGAGAAAGTCTGAGTGCAATCCATAACATGTAAGAATGCACTCTGCTTTGATCCTTTGTTTTTTCTAGGTGTTATTCTTTGACTGAAATTCTTTCTTTATCGAAGGTACTCTGGAACTTCTACCTATAAAAGCAAATAAAAATAAAACAAATAAATAAATAAACAAAAGCAAAGAAAACCCATAACTGCAGTGTGTAAAACAATAATGAAGGACAGATCACGTGGCTTGCAGATGCAGAAGAACATTAGTCTGCAGTATGAAAACATATAAATTTGTTCAAAAGGCAGCAATTTTATGTCTATAACATCTAAAAAAGTATGACTGAGCACACTAAAATAGTGTTAGCGTCTGTCATCTCTGAACTGTTCTACAGATGTACCCATATAAACATTTCCGTGACATGTTCCTGTACTGTTTGTAACATTTACTTCATGATTTTGATGTAATGTTTTACTTTGTAATCCTGTATTATTCTAAAAGAAAGAAAAAAACACCTAAGAGTGAAATGTCTAGAAAAGTATAAAAAGATATAAAACTTTGCATATTTGCACTATATCCCAGACATATTTTTATTTTGCACCATACCACAGACAGATTTTTTTTTTATGTTGCTTGAAATAGCAATTACCAAAACATACTATATTTTGATTCTATGACAGGAACTCAACAAAGCTTTTATAGACAACCACGTTGATCAAAAGATGGAACTGGTATGCTTTTCAAATCCATTTTTTCCTTAAGGCACTTTAAGGCCGCCTTCACTCCCAAAGTGATGTCCCGGGGTAAAATACTAAAGCACTGCACCAGTGCTAGACTATGATGTTCTCAAGGCAATGACTTCATATAATGCTCCTTAGAAAAAAAGAAAATTCTGAGTTACATCTTAAGAAGAGAAGGATGATAATTCCGACCATTCTCAGGAAATTAATCATTATTCATTGTTATATTACAAAAGTTTAATCTTGTAAGTTACAGCTGATTTGTTCCCATACCTACAAACTGAGAACAGGTAGTTATTCAGTCTACCTTTGTTGCATAGGAGCAGTACATGTGTAATCACCTGGATCATGGACCAGATCCAGCAGGAGACGTCCCACATAATGTAGAGCCAATCTGTTTTCTTAGGTCAGTGTGACATGCCTAGCATAGTCTAGCCCTTGCACTCATGGATATATTGCAGCCACGCTTCCATATTTCTCCATTATATGGAAAAAATGATTATTCAACTCCTCTGCATGTCATGTGATGTACATATTTCTGCAGAACAACATAAACATGGTATAGACACACGAAAGTAGACAGAAATCAGAATAACATTTGGAACAGAAAAGGAGAGTGTGACAACAGTCATTAATCAGTTCCTCTGGTCTGACTGTGCATGCTGTTAAACCAAGCAATTAATTTTGATGTCCACTGATTTTCTTGTGTCCCCTTTTTAATCTTACAGCACTGAGGGG